>NC_056747.1:1156760075-1156985075 GCF_019279795.1 Protopterus annectens | reverse complement strand
GTGTGTGTGTGTGTGTGTGTATGTGTGTGTATGTATGTATGTATGTATGGATCTACTTTGCATGCTCAAAAGCCCAAATACTTGAACGTTATTTTCATGAGATGAAAATAATGAAAACTAAAATATCAAACCACTCATTTTTCCAAGAGCAAGTAAACACTTGCCCAAAACTTCACAAAAACACACATGTATATGTAGTATCTGAAACCCACCTAGGTGGAGGGCTATGCCTCACACACACCCCCAACTATATATACCAACTCCGGGATCACACTACAATAGGGAAAAGGTTATATTTCCACATGTTGGCATACCTCTCAACCTGGAAACATCAAAAATCTGGACAAAGTCCCATGAAAAATAGGTACAAATCTGTATGCTGATTAACATAAACTTTGCATATATAATTATGGAAACCCTGCCCACTCCAGTGGAATTGTGGGATATCAACTTTCATCAAAGGCAAGCTGAAGAACAGACAACCAAAATATGGCTCCAGACCCAGACCCAATAGTAAATGGTAACCATTTTTTTTTTATGTGTAGCAATGATGTTCACTGAGAACGGAGAAGATGATGAACCTTAGAATTTTATTTTTGGTGACTTGCAGTATGTGGGTTTTATGGTAAAAGTAGGGCATTTAATGGAAGGCAATATTCTAATCTTAGCAAAAGAATATTATAGTTTGCTAGGACATCCAAAAGTCATTCTTCATGGCCTACTGAGCAGTGGCATAGCCCTTTGAGTTTGCAGCCCTTCCCCCCTCACAAAATCATGGTTGAATGGGGCCTCCCCATACACACCCCTCCCCCCTGAAGCCATTCCAATGTCCCATTACTTGGCTATTTCGCCCCATTTATTATAAACACTGTAATGTAACATGCATACTGCTTTACTTCTACAATGATTTGAATTTCATTTAAAAGTTTTATTTTATATTTTACAGCACAATCACTAATAGACATCTGCTAAACAAAGCAATGCAGTCTCACAATGAAAATAGACTTGGTGTTAAAAATTATCTGCCCTTGAAAATGACATTCATTAAAACAGCGCTGAAACCCACATTCAAAGAAAATACATCTGGCCAGTGGCAGTTAAAGATTACCTCTGGGCTGTTTTCAAATCATAGGCCCCGTGCACATGAAACATACACGTGTTATTTGATACACCTTCCTGATTGTATTAAATTATATTACTTGTATAATACAGTACAGTTGTTAGAGGCCATTTTAAAGTTATTGCTTTGAACATTTTTCCAGAAAACAATTAAACAAAATGCATGAACCAATAATGACACGACTGCCCAGTTCAGAACATTTCCATCATAAAAGTCTACACATCTTCTACAATCCACCAGTATCAGTAAATATGCACAATCTCTGCAGAAGTAAAAGTCATCTAAATAATTCTACATTAAAGAGATCTGTAACTAATGAAGAGGTTGCTGCTAGTAAATAACTTTATATTTCATTGTTTCATCTACAAATAAAAGTGACTGTTGCTCTTGAGGAATAAATTGCCTATGTTACATTAAAAAAATGATAAGCAAGTAATATTCCAATAGGGAATGGATGGCAAACTGGCAACAGGTTTATAGTTACTAGTTATCGCTGCCAAAGAGGACATTGTCAGGATTGCAGCATCCTCCCCCCTTTAAAATTATAACACAGTACAGTATCAGCAATGCAGCTACATACTGTGGGAGTAGAACCCACAGCCTTCTGCATCAAAAGCAAGTATTCTACCTGTTATGCTACTAACAGTGAAAGCAGACTTGGCATAAGCAGCACTAAACTTCTTTTCCCCTGAAACTCTCTCAGCTCCTTCTAAAATCCACTTGACACTCAAATGTACTGAAGTTGGTGCGCCTTGTTTGCTGTGGCATAGACTGGATTCGGGCCTGCTGGATCTAGCTTTGTTTGTGTAACTTGAGCACTAATCCAGGCATTCTCTAAAGTATTCAATTGTATTTATTACTGCTTGGTAGTAACTTGATTAAAGTGTAGCTATCATTCTAAGTCTTTTGGATTAAGCACTTGGGCTTCAGACCAGTTGTTTTACATTAGGAAGGTTTGTGGCATGCACTGTGGTGGCAGGACAGGTAGCTTTCATCCTTCTAAGTTGGGAACTGCTGATTGAGAGCCCAGTGTCTGTTATTCTTAAAGTGTATTAGTTCTGGTTTAAGCACTTGGGCTTCAGGCCAGTTATTTTACATTAATAAGGTTTGTGGTCTGCACTCCTGTGGGAGAAGAGGCTGGACTCTGCCCTTCTGAGCTGGGAATTTCTGGTTAAAGGTTTATAGTGCCTGAATATTTGAACTGTATCTTACTGAAATTGGTACACCTTGTTTGCTGTAGCATAGAATAGATCCAGGCCTGCTGAATCTAGCTTTGTTTATATGCTTGTTGCTTGTTGTTTGTTTGCCTGTTATTTCCCTGGAACGCTAATTCCACCTAATACGTGGCTTCTCAGCGCTTCTGTGGATCACTAGTGATATCTGCATTGCTTACTGTACTTATTTCCTTGTTTCACTGGAAAGAAAGTTACTGTTTATCGTTTTTGCATTTAAGTTACCTGTAACACATTGCACTTAAGTTACCTGGCACTTGCTCACTAAAGCAATTATATAAGTCAGCACTAATAATTAAAAGCACTACACCCTCACTCCCCACTGGCCCTGGTTTTCAATTATTAAGGAATTCCCAATATTATTCTAGCATGTCCAAAGGTCAGTTGTCAATCTCCTCTCTGGCCCAGCTGGTGAATCTGGGAATCTTGCGGCAATGTTACAACTGACTCATGTACACAGACAACCCTCTCCTCCTCCCAACAAATTCCAACACATGTGAGAGATGCAACCATATAGCCAAACTGGAGGCTAAGCTCTCTCAACTCAGTACTGGCATAACCAGTCAGGAGGAGAAGGAAACCACACTCACTACAATTCCAGTCTCACATAGACCTACCACGACAGCAAACCAAACACATAATCACACAAAAACATACTCGGAGGCTCTAAATAAAGATCTGCCGAAGCAACAGAGACCTCCAAAGCAGACACCCAAGCAGCCGCTACCCCAAAACAAAACACGTGCATCACATATCTCACAAAGCCAGTGTGCCGAACAGTCACAGCCCTTAAGACTAAACAACACACCTGATACACTTGTAATAGGTGACTCTATCGTCAGGCACACTGATGTCCCGCTCACCAGGCTGAACAAGGAGAGGGTCATGGTGAGCAGCCTGTCGGGCGCTAGGATCTGCCACATATCACAAGCACTCAGGTCACTCCAAGGCAAGTACAAATATGACTCAGTCATTGCCCATGCTGGTGTGAATGACCTGAGACGTACCTCCCTGGACTACATGAAAAGAGACATAAAGGAGCTCTCTGAGCATGTAGCCCAGGCCGGTATGACCCTGACCTTGAGTAGCATCTTACCCTCACCAAGAATGATGCCACAATATGAAGACAAGATGATCAATTTCAACAATTGGCTTAAGTACTGGTGTCATTCAAAGGGGATCCAATGCCTGTCAGCTTGGGATGATATGCTCGACAAGCCACGATGCTTCGCTAGGGACGGCTTGCACCTGTCACCCTGGGCTTTCGGATATTGGCAAAGGCTCTTGCTACCCCATAGTGCCTTTTTAGGCAAGGCTCAAAAGACAAACCCACCTCCATAGGTATCACAAGGGATAAGAAACTAAGAGTAATGCTACTCAACGCCAGAAGTCTAAACCTCAAGATGCATGCACTCGAAACTCTCCTTAGCATGGAGAGCATCGATATCTGTGCAGTAACAGAAACCTGGTTCAGGGCTCCCGAGAGCACCCCAGTACTACCAGGTTATACCTCATACCATGCTTTTCAGCCCCAAAACTTGGACCGAACCACAAAAGGAGGGGGACTATCATCAAAGATACCCACACCTCCAAGTTGGTGGCAAAGCACGAAGCATCAGAGACTATCCATGTGCAACTAACAGTGGGTAAAACTGCCTTCCAGTTTATAGCCTGCTACAGACCACCCTCCCAAACCCAGGAACCCCACTCGGCCTTCCTGAGAACACTGGAAAATATGAAGGTCTCTCCAAACACCATTATATTGGGCGACTTCAACTACCCAAACATAGACTGGGAGCATTACCCTAGCTCCAACACCCTAGCCCAAAGTTTCCTAGAATTTATAAACTCAAATGCTATGGAACAACTTGTTACCACTCCCACAAGAGGGGAAAACATACTGGACCTGATCATCACCAACATGGGGACTCTATGCTCCAGACCAGAAGTGCATCCCTCACTGGTAAGATCAGACCATAAACTAATCTCACTGGATATACACATCCCGACCCCACCCCCTGCCCAGAAAACCACAGTGAAAAACTTCTCTAAAGCAAATTTCACACTCCTCAAAACTGAGGTGGAATCCTTCAAAGCCCCTGGGCCTGTGGAAAATACGGCCCAGACCGCAGAATCCTTTATAAACGCATTCTATGAACACCTTCAGGAATGCATGGATCATGCGATCCCAAATAAAACCAAGACCCAATCCTCCAAAGGCAGACGTCCTGTCTGGTAGACCCCAGCCATAAACAAACTATACAATAGAAGGAGGAAGCTACTAAATGATAGAGCAAAATCCCAAAAGGGAAGGCATCACTGATCAGTATTAGCAAAAAACTATGGGCACACACAAAATTGTCTAAGGCCAGCTTCGAGAGAAAAATTGCACAGGACACTAAGGATAATCACAAGGCTTTCTTTAGTTATGTTAGGAACCTGGGTGGTAATTCCCAGATATGCTCAGAATTAGTCCAAAATGACAAAAATACACGAACCCACAGACATTGCCAACATCCTAGCTGACAGGATCAATGCAAACTCCTCCCCACCAAAGGGCAAATATCTATCCCAGCAGAGTGCTGCCCCTGACATCTCAGATGCTCAGGTAAGAGCCGCCCTCTCCAAAGCAAAAAACACAGCATCAATGGGACCAGAAGGTGTCCCGGGCTGCATCCTACATGAACTCCAAGAAGAGCTAAACCCAAACATAAAACTACTGTTCAATCTCAGCCTTACTACAGGATATGTGCCCAAAGAGTGGCGTACAGCAACAGTGGTCCCTCTCCACAAAGGTGGTGCCTCAACGGATCCTGGAAACTATCACCCCATAAGCCTGACTAGCTTGGTCTGCAAAGCTATGGAAAGGATCATCATGGACCTCATAAATAAAGATATTGGGGACCTACAAACACTGGATCCTACCCAGTTCGGCTTTGTTAAGGGCAGATCCTGCCTCTTAAACCTGGTTGATTTCTTTGAAACAGTCACCAAGGCCATTGACAAGGGGAAGGTGGTCCACACAGCCTACCTGGACCTCGCAAAAGCCTTCGATACAATACCCCACTCGGGCATTATAGATAAGCTCACCAGCTTAAATATAAACCCCTATGTCACTAGATGGATTGCAAACTGGCTCGAGGACAGAACCCACATGGTTAGAATTGCTGGAGCCATGTCAGACTCCAAACCAGTTACAAGTGGTGTCCCACAAGGCTCAGTCCTGGGACCTCTCTTGTTCGGTATATATTCCTCGGAGGTACAGGCCAACACGGAAGGACTGTGGCTGACCTAGTTCGCAGATGACTGCAAACTGGGCACCATAATCGACTCTCCAGCCAACACAAGCATCCTCCAAAAGGGCCTCATAGAAACAGACAACTGGTGCCAGAGCCATGGCCTCAAGCTAAATGCCAAAAAGTGTATAGTCATCCTCTTTGGCAAAAACAAAGTGCCCACAAATTACCACATAGGTGGTAATCCATTAAGTACAGAAGTAATTAGGGACCTGGGGACCCAAGTTGATAGCAATCTCTCATTTGACAACCACGTGGCCAAAGTGGTTAGAAAACATTTTATATAGCCCACCTAATCATGAAGGGATTCACATCTAGATCAGGGGAGGTCATCGTGCCTCTTTACTCATCCCTCATCAGGCCCATAATTGAGTACAATGCCTCTTTTGGGATGTACCTTACCAGACACCTGCAGCAACTGGAAAGACCCCAAAAGTACCTCACCAAGAGGATCAAAGGGCTCAAACAGATGCCATATGCTGCCGGTTAAAGAAACTCCAGCTCTACTCAGTGGCATACCGCCTGTTCAGAGGCGATCTGTGCCTGATGTATAAAGCCATGTCCAACCCGGAATTAATGGACATGCTGCACCTCAGAAAATCCAAATCCCATCGAGCTACACGCGCGAGAGACTTGAACCTCAGCACTGAAATAAATAGGACATGCTGGAGGGACAGATTCATAACCCAGAGGCTCCCTTCACTCTGGAATAAAATCCCAGTCCAGGTTAGGCAGAGTCCCTCATTGACTCTCTTCAAGAGGAATCTTGATGAGTGGATGGGAGATCATAGGTTTACCCCGGGTATCACTTCTGTGTCACTGTTAGACAGAGGCACAGTATACTAACCTCGAAAAAGGGCATAGCAAAATAAATTTAAAATGGGTGGCGAAAGCAGAAACACATTCTGGCTAGGCTTATAAATGCCCTAGGGCAGATAACCTAGTATGAACCTATGAACCTATGAACTTTGCAGCACAAGAAATCTGGAAAAAGTCAAAAATTATTGGGGGAATGAAAGCCCAAAAACCAGGGACACATTTTAAACATTGCTTATATAATCATGGAAAGTTGCTAGAATAAAATGTTGTGTTACCACCATGCGTTTCCTGAAAGATAGGAAGACTGAAACTTAAATGGTTATCATTTAGTGAAGTCAGTTCTCACCATAGCCCTCAAACTCTTAGCACAAAAAGCCTGGACAAAGCCATTAATTGGGGAATACAGCCTCAAAAATAGATACATTTTAAATATTGAACTTATAAACTTAGAAAATTGCTAGAAAAAAAGGTTTTGTGTTACCATGTATTTTTCTGAAGAATATGAAGTCTGAAATTCAAATGCCTGTCATTATTTAGTGAATTTAATCCTCACTGATTTGCCACAAAAATCCAGAAAACTACAGATTTTATGAGGAACAGAGCAAAAATATGAGGCAAAAATCTGGACAGTTTTTACAAGTGATAGTGGGTAGGGTATTCAGGCTCTTGCTACTAGTATCCAAGGTGCAGGGTTTGAGCTTGTGTAACTCTAGCCACCAGGTATATTTAACTGGGGCATTTCACACACACACACACACACACACACACACACACACACACACACACACACACACACACACACACACACCATTACCTGGAATACGAAAAGACCACTAAGCTCTTGACTTGCCAGCTTAAAATTGCAGAACAGAACCACTAAGCAGCTTGGAACTGTGAGTACAGCACATCCATGCCTAAGGTTGCAACAAAAAGAACCACAAATTCCTGCAGTTTGAAATACTCCCGGCATGCATGCTACATACAGTGGAGCCCTTAGACAGCCAATTCCAACAGGCTGTTCATGTAGCTGATGTCATCGCACACACCTTTGCATGTGATAACATCAGCCAGAAAAAACTAATTAAAAAAACAAGCTAAAAAATTTGGAAATTAAGGGGTGCCACTCAGGAATCATGGCACCCCATTTTCTGAATCTCAAAACTCAAGAAATTCGGAACGGTTGAGAGGTATGCACATTGGGCAAATGTTTACTTGCCCTGGGAAAAACTGTGTGGTTCAGAGTTTCAGATTTTATTTTTGTCATGTGAAAATAAGTAGACCTGTAAGTGTATGTGTATATATATATATATATATATATATATATATATATGTATTTGTATATATATATATATATATATATATGTATATATATATATATATATATATATATATATATATATATATATATATATATCTCTATATATATATATATATATATATATATATATATATATATATATATATATATATATATATATATATATATATATGCCATAATAAAACCAGGAGAACAGCTGCCAGTGGTAGATGCTGAAGCATATGCAAACAACAGTATAAAAAAGTA
Organism: Protopterus annectens; assembly: GCF_019279795.1. Taxonomy (NCBI): domain Eukaryota; kingdom Metazoa; phylum Chordata; order Ceratodontiformes; family Protopteridae; genus Protopterus; species Protopterus annectens. Next base: position 1,156,977,044 of record NC_056747.1, on the reverse strand, counting down.
TCAGAACCACCACAGTGTGTACCATAAAATATTCCACTTTAATAATAAAAAATGTGAAAAAAGTGTAAAAAGATATCCTACACCCTTCATCAGATCTCATTCAGACATAGATAAGCAAATATTTAAAAAAACAATTTAATTCAATCAAATGCAATGATTCAGCCTATGGCTCTTGTGGGTAGGTATGTCTTATTCTCCACTGCAATGCGATCCCGGACTTGGTATATATAGTTAGGTAGGGTGTGGGGGAGCAGCTTCCCACATTTGGAGGTGTGTTTTTTCTTACTTTGGTGTGTGTTTCATATTAGTTTGGGCAAGTGTTTACTTATCCTGGAAAAAAATTGCCATTCAGGTATTTCAGCTTTCGTTAATGAAGTTTGGTTATATGAGCTTCAATGTTTAGATCTACTTCTGTGTGTATACATATATATATATATATATATATATATATATATATATATATATATATATATATATATATATATTTATATGGATCAGTGAGATGATCAAGTTTTCAGAAACTAGAAATTTTTATGAACGGGACTATATGATTAATTTTACGAAAACTCAAACATAAAAAAAAACCTACAAAAATCTTACTTCTTTTTACATTTATACAGGAGAGTAAGCCCCCCTGCACCTCCTGTGGGGGGGGGGGCTGTGCCCCCCACACCCCCTGCAAATTATATATAGCAAATCTGAGATTGCACTACAGTGAAGAAAAGGGTACATTTCCAGATCCTGGTTGTACAGCGATCTCCATTCAACAGCTTTGAGTTTTCTAAAGCTTGATCATATAAATTTTGAGTTTCTGAGAACTAAATCTACTGATAGGGATCTGTCTAGATCTATATAAGTATATGTATATACTGATCTAGGACTAATTACCGACGACATGTTTTAACGAAACTGAAACGGTTGAGCACACTTTCACGAAAGTCTGCTAAAAAAAAAAAAAAAAGACAAGATTTAAAAGAAAACGTTAACAGTAATCACATTTATGCAGAGGGGCAAGCCCCCCTGCACCCCACCTCCCCACTTTTATAGTCTCACTCCGAGATCGCACTACATTTGGGAAAAGGGAATATTCCCTTATTCCCACTGTGCCACGATCTCAGCAAAAGCCATTCTCTCATGTTTTTTCTTTTTTTAGCTCAGTTTCATGAAAGTGTGCTCACCTGTTTCAGTTTCATTGAAACATGTAGGCGATCATTAGTCCTAGACCTGTATATACATACATATATATATATATATATATATATATATATATATATATATGTACCAAATATCAAGAAATGACCCAAACATTGACATTCACTACATCGACCAGAAAATGACATTGCAAACACTGACACGCTGCTACGCATGCACCTATCAACAGCCTCAGCGCATGTAAAAATGAAACCAAAAATCAACAAATACAAGTTCCCTTGCACCTCCACACCCCATGCTAATAATATATATTAACTCCGAGATCACACAATATTGGGCATGCTCTCCTATGTAGAATATTGTGCCATCTCTCACACCTGCCAATCATCTGCTTAGTTGAAATTATACTGAGCAAACACGTCAACCAAAGTAACATTCAAAAAATTATAAATATATATCTAGCTCTATGTGTATATATATATATATATATATATATATATATATATATATATATATATATATCTGTATCTTCTTCTTCTTCTTTCGGCTTTTTCCCGGTTAGGAGTCGCCACAGCGGATCACTGTCCACTCATGATTGGCAGTGGAGTTTTATGGTGTCGAGTTGCCAGCCCAGTGCCCAACCTTCCACAGAAGGCACACACACGCACACACTCACACCTAGGGCCAATTTAGAGTGTCTAATCCACCTGCAGCATGTCTTTGGGAGGAAACCGGAGCACCCAGAGGAAACCCACGCGACCACAGGGAGGACATCCAGACTCCGCACAGAAGGCACCCCAGCCGAGGATAGAACCGGAAAAACTCTTGCTGTGAGGCGGCAATGCTAACCACTGCACCACTTATCTGTATATATTGTATAAATATGTGCGTGTGTGTGTGTGTGTGTGTGTGTGTGTGTGTGTGTGTGTGTGTGTGTGTATATGTGTATATATAATTTTTTTTCTTTTTAATATACTGTTTCTGGTTTTGCTTACTATCTGTGTTATATGTACAGGACCTTCTCAATATGGGGAGTGCATTGCCCTGTGGCCCTCGCAGAAAAAGGAATATGTTGCTTCAGGATCCTCTCAGTATAGGGAATTCATTGCCATTAGACACACTCAGTAATGGGAATGTGTTGCACCAGGGCCATCCCAGTGAGGAAAATGTTCTGTCCAGGTCTCTGTCAGTAAGGGGAGCGTGTTGCACCATTTTGAACCCTCTAGTTATATTTTCTATAACATAGAACTAGATGAGATACCAGGAATTGTAATGTATCCAGTTAGGAATAGCCTAATATACCCTTGTTTGTGCATTCTTAGTAAGAATCAAAAACTGTCTCTGGCACTAATATTTGAAAGTTGGATGTTATAATCATAGTCCATAAGGGAGGCCCTTTCACAGATCCAGTAATTACAGACTGGTCAACCTCACAAGCTTATTGTAGAAGGTGTGTGTGTGTGTGTGTGTGTGTGTGTGTGTGTGTGTGTGTGTGTGTGTGTGTGTGTGTGTGTGTGTGTGTGTGTGTGTGTGTGTGTGTGCGTGTGTGTGTGTGTATGTGTCTGTGTGTGTGTACAGTGTGTGTGTGTCTGTGTGTGTGTGTGTGTGTGTGTGTGTGTGTGCGTGTGTGCGTGTGCGTGTGTGCGTGTGTGTGTGTGTGTGTGTGTGTGTGTCCTACAGAGAGAGAATACTTATTCAGCTCTTTTAATCAGATACAGGAAATTGTCCTCTCCAAGACCTAATCCTGGGTGGTTTTGTCAAAGGTCAAGCTTGTATACCTAGTGTCATAAATTTCTTTGGTAGTAGGACTGTCATCCAGGATGAAGGCTTATCTGCCCATGCCAAATACCTCAGTATGTCTTAAGTATTTGATACTATATCCCTTGCTGAAGTCACACATAAAGGTAAATGAAGCTGTAATAACATTAATTCTTAATTGTCAACATGGTCAGACGCAACAGGGCAAGAACAAGAGGACTCCTATCATAATCATCATCCACTGTCAACAGTGAAGTCTCACAAATTTCTGTCTTGCTGCCAGTCCTTTTCTGCATCTTCTCAGATGTCAAAACTGATTTCAGTGACTAGCTAATCAAATATATTGATAACTGCAAACTTGGGAACATTGTCTTTAATCCTGATGATCCCACCGCCTTTCAAATGGGATTTAACATTACACAGAAGTACTGCAGTAGAAAGAACCTTGCCTTCAGTTTCAGAAAATGCAGCATTCTGATATTGCATTCCCCAACAGCTTTATAAGTATTCTATGAGCAGTAACTCAAAGTTGACAAAAATAGTGAAAGATTTTAAAATCCTTATAGGTAATGATATATTTAATACCCCTATAGCTGACAATCTCTGCAGAGTTTATAGAGTTGTCCACCTGATCCTTCTTGGGGTTAAGAACCATGCCAGATATATAACGGTCCCCTGCATACATGTCTAATGAGGCCATTTATAGAACAAGGGACCTTGTTCTGTAACCTACCAGCAGGAGAAGGTACAAAGATTCCTCACTTCAAGGATTGTTGTGCCAAGGACTACAGCAGCTCTCTGTTTTGTATCTTATTGCCTCCTTACAGGAGACCTATAATTGACAAACAGAACATTAAAGGATCCTTTTCTTTTTAAAACCCTTTGCTTAGAATAAATCAGCGGTGAGCAAAACACAAAAGGATCTTGATCCTCAGTATAAATTTGTATTCTCCTTAGCATGACAGATAAAAGATTTGTATCTCTGAGACTCCCATGCCTTTGGAATAAACTCTTCCAGAACTACCTGTACAAATCGGTACCTATAAGTTCCATTTTGGGATTGGGTCATCAAACTTCCCAATTGCCAATAGGCCTCGAGCTTGCTCACCCAACCTAGGAATACACCCATCAACACACTACATATAGCAATGTATGAGTGTATGGTGATATCTAAGAAGTAGCAACTGAAAGAATCTCATGGAGCGGTAATGTTCTTACATTTGAAATCTGAGTGGAGTTTAATGTTAATTGAGAATATAGCTGTGGTTCAACAAAAGACACAGAAGTGATTATACTTATCTGAATAAGGGCTTGGTTATCCTGGTTTTGCATTTTTATGCAAGTTTGTTCATGATTTGATGTCTTCTTGTCTGCCTGTGAGCTGAACCTATGATGGTCAGATCATGGTATCGTGTTAAAATACCAGAAAATAGCAGGATTTCTGCTGTTAAAGAGGTTATATTCTGTGAGGAAGTATGGAGACACTGGATACAGGTTGTTCTTTCACCAAAACAGAAGGTTTAGTTTTGGCAACATACACGTTCTATACCATGTCATTCAGAGAACATGTACTCCATGCACATTGGGACCCAGATTAACACTGAGTAATGTTACACGTGCAACATGGACATCAAGCCTGAGAAATTCTCTGGCCACAGTCTAAGCATAGCAAGAATTATAAAACATCTTTTTCCATCATGTTCTTCTCAGGCCTGAAGTCTAGAGAAGATACCTTTTTTTCTCTATGCAAGCATTGAGCTGAAATTACCTCAGTGACCTCTCCAGCCCAGAAGGACCATCTGTTAATGCCTGTTTCTGCTGGCATAGTGCACAGTAACAGAGGAAGGTGGTTCTGCCAGTTAGTTTAAAGGATTATGGTTCTGAGATCTTAAATAGCTGCTTCCTGCAACCAAGGGGACAGGGTTTGATTCATTCCACCTCTGTTTGCCTACTATTTGTCTCTGAGCAAGTCACTAAATCAGACAGTGCTGCTGGGTCAACCCTGGAAAGGGACATTTGTGTTCCTTGGGCTTATCCAGTGAATAAAAAAAATGCAATTCTTGTTAATAGTTAACTAAGAACCATGATAAAAAATTATTGGTACAGAGGTAAGAAGTTGGGTCCAGGTTATATTCTGCCCCTAATGGCCACTCCTGAAAGCCAAACTTATTTCCTCAACTTCAGTAAAGGGAGTGTCACCTGCCAACAATAGTCTTGCTGTGTTGTTTGGGTGTTAAAATGTGTGTTGGAGCATATGTAAAAAAACTAAGTGTTGCACCTGTCCATGTTGTTGTCAGTGCTTTCTGTATGGTTGGTGGCAATATTTTTTAAGTATGAGTAGTTCTATACGTATCAGAGTGGAACACAGGTGACAAGGCAGTCATTCCTCTTTTCCTTAGAAGAGAGCACCTTAAGTTTCGCTGAATCAAATGAGATTGTTTAAACCGAATTGTAAATGCTTGCAGTGAAAAGACTGGACACCACTGAGGGGAGAAGCAATAAAACTAATGCAGGAAAAGTACCGAGCAGCTGCGCCAAGCAAAAATCTACTCAGGAAGGAGTTAGCCGTAACTAATGACAGAACTTAGGGAGGTGGCCACACATATGCATTATGTATCTCAGCTTAAAACTTGTTGTTATCTATATACCAGAATTTTTATTTATTAGATTTATTTATTCTGTAACCAGTTAAGTATAAGATCGAGAATGGAAGATTTTCACTCACACCTCAAGGTTGTATTTAAAGGGGAATTTAAGAAGTACAGGAAAGACATCAAGAAAATGTATTCACTCTTTACCAGCCGATTGTTGAGAAATATTTTAGGTTCAGGTTTTGCATCTGTCTTAACTGTTTTGCATCTGTCTTAACTGTTACTGACTTTCACAGATAGAGCCTCATTTTAGTATTTAATCCGAAGGGCAGCACCCATCTCCTTAATGATGCAATACAATGTCAGTATTGCAACATAATTCTAAGTGCCAAGCATAGTGATAGACACCCCAACCTTCTGAGTCTCTGACACTGCTACAAACCTCTGCCCCTGGTATGTAGCAGGCAGTGTTTTTAATTAGCAGAACTAAAATGTGGTGTGTAAAACCACGCTAATGAACGTGGTGCTCATGCTTTTTCTTTTATTGTCATGACTTCTGGTTTTGTATTTTGTTCTTTTGTATTCCTGTACTGTTGTGTAGTACCTTCCTGCCATTCTGGTTGCAGTTTCAAAACAGATGTCTGTGTTTAGCACTCCTGCTCAGAGCTGGATCCAGCACATAGCAACCTAAGCAGTCGCCTCGAACTCTGCACTGGCTGGGGGCCCAGCTGGTCTTAAAAAAAAAGTCTGTTCATTACTTTAAAATATTCACTCCTGGGCTGCATTTAAAAGAATTTGAAGAACCGACGTCCGTAAAATGCTTGCTCTAAAGTAAACACACACACTAGGATGCATTACCATATATGCAACAGCATTTGGACATTCAAATGCACATCTCAGCGCATATGTTCCCATTTTTGTGGAACAGCATCATCAGAAATAACCATGGGAGATTTAAGATTTTATCCAGCATGGCAAATGGATTTGTAGCAAAAGGACAAGTGAAGAAACAGTGAGATTTCTGTCTTCCAGGACAGATGTCACAGCAGTTTTTCTTCAAGACAATACTTGGAAGTGTGTGTGTTTGTGTGTGTGTGTGTGTGTGTGTGTGTGTGTGTGTGTGTGTGTGTGTGTGTGTGTGTGTGTGTGTGTGTGTATGTGTATGCGCGATGCCCCACTGAGGGAGCACTCTAGTTAAGTGACTAGCTTAGAGTTAAACCCTGAACTTTAAGTATGGGTGGCAAGAACCTTAGTCCTCTACATAAACTGCCAGTCCTCCTTTAACTTTTTTTTTTTTTAATTATATTTGTAAATCACTGAGAATTACAGTCTGTCAATATCAGTACATGGTTTTGTAGTTTGGCAACAGTTTATCTAGCACTTTGTGCAGATGACTAAGTAAATGAGCTATTAAAGAGCTACTTCCTGTAGTATATGGTTTGATTCCCTCTGCCTTCATTTGTCTTCTGTGTGAGTCCTCCAATTTATTTCACCAGATAGTACTCCTGGCCTCTTCCTGAAAAGGGATACATGTGACCAGTGGGCAGTCTCAGGATGTTAGCAAATTCACTATGCATTTGTCGTATGAATTCCTGCACCCTTCTCATAGCTGCCGATTAGTACTTTATTATATGCTATTTGAGGTTGAATCCCGGCATGTATTTAATAGTTTAATGGGTTGCCAGGTGCTTTTTCTCTGAATGTGATTTTCAACAGAAGAGAATTTTACTATTTGTCATGCTAAGCTTGTTTTCAATGTGATATTATTTTTGTTTAGAAAATAGCTGTCAGTGTTTTTTTAGGTAAAATATGAAATAAATGTTTTAAATGAATTCCAAATCTCTGCAATAATTGTAAAAGCAAAGAAGAAAGTAGGATGCACACTGACAGGTTTGAACATCGTTTGTTAAGTGGGGAGACGCAGCAGATTAATGGGATATTGCTATGGCTGTCGAGGCCCTGATTCATTGCTTTGCAAACTGTCCCATTTGTTCATGATACAGCTGTGTTGACTCTGGGGGGTTATGAAGCAATAATACAGCTTTATTTGGCATTCAAGTTGATCAGACATGTCCTGTGAGTGATGTCAGATGGGATAGCTATTTTTATTGACAGAGAAGACATAAGGGGTCAACAATGTGATGTGGGTGTCCTGTAATCAAGTAGCCTCTTCCCAAAAAGTAGTATGTCGTATGCAGTAATATTTCTGATTCGCTTGCAGGTTGTTGAACAAAAACTGCTATAGAATTTATAGTCTTTCATTTTTTTACTTTATTCATTGCACTAAAAATTAATGCATTCATTAACAGGCCTAGATTGTATAATGCAGTCAAAACATGCTGCATTTTAATAATATATTTTTTCAGTGATTTCTTTACAGCCTCCAGTAACTGCAAAGGAATTGACATTTGTCAGGTCATACGCTCTGTATTATTTGCAGTGAAGATCAGAACCATCTGTTCTTTGGGGTCCATTATGTAGTCCTTGTTCTCTACAAGATTGAATTGTAAAGGATTTCAGCATTTAGTTAAAGACTGTTGCTCTGGTAGCTAGCACAGAGGACTAAAGCTAGGACTTGTTAATGAGCTGCTTCCTGTGGCAAGGGTGCAGGGCTTGAATCTTTCAACCTTCATTTGCCTAATGTATGACATTGAGGAAATCACTTAACCAGTGCTTTAGAGCAAGTGGGAATTTTGGCTAGGATACTTAATGGTCCCCAGGAATGCATGCATAGTAATCATGAACCTGTTGCCATTGATTGCCAGCCATTCCTTAATGCATAGCTGATCTAGTTCAGAAAACATAATGAAAGTATTGCCAGCACACAAATTTTATAATGTAACCGAGGCAAGTTATTCTTTAATGGCAGTAGGAATTGCATTTATGGATGAGGCACTGAAATGCAAAGTTGTTTGCCAGAAGCAACTTTTGCATTTCATGTGAATTATTCAGATAACGTTTACTTCTGCAGAGATTGTGTACATTGATATGGCATATGTTATCAAGTGGTTAATATTTCTTATGGTCTTAGAAATGCTCCTCTTTTTCAATTGTACTACACATGGCTGGTTATGAACTGAAGATTTGAGATCTTTATGCAGTTTCATGTAGTTCATTGAAGGCTACTAATAAAGTACATGTAATTTATTTCTTCATAATAATAAAAATAAAAGTAAGAAAATGCTCTGTGCATAAAATTACATTATGCTTTTATCATCTGGTCATTTTTAAACAGTCATTGATTTGGCTTTGCAAGACTAGTGTGTGTGTGTGTGTGTGTGCGTGTGTGCGTGCGTGTGTGCGTGTGTGTGTGTGTTGTGTGTGTAAGCATGTGTTTGTAAATTAAGTTGGAATACTTTGGTTACCGTTTGTGTGAAACAAATTTGAAATATGTGACTTTAATCATTATTAGTGTTATTATTTTTTTTCGATACACATCTGAGAAGAATGCAGTCAGCATTGTAGCTGTAATTACTAGGTTTGCAGTATGTCTGTTGATAAAAATGACTGACCTTGCTGAGCTACGAAAGTTAAAACGTCATTAGCCTGTCTTTTCAGGACTAGTGTAAATTTGTGTAAAACAAATTGGAATACTTTACTTTGGTCATTTTTATCGTGATCAGACATTAATGTATATACAGTCAAAAAAGTAGCCATAATCTTTAAGTGCATATATTGATGGATTATAATGAATGCAGTTTGAGTTGCATTTTAAGACTAAAATGTTCTGAAATGGATACTTTTGTCATTATTGTAAATTACAATCTGATGTTGTTAATCTTCATTTATACTTGACAAATGGTTCTCTAGCCTGACTCGGCCATTATAATGGCGCACAAAAACCAAAAACTCTAGAGCTAAGTCCCTGTCCAGAATGCCCCTCTCTAAATTACATCAGATGTCATTTGCCACTCTTCTTATAAGGAGGCATCAGCCAAATTCTCTTGAGCTAAATGTATTTTCATTCTATTCTGGTAATAGTATTTCAAATTTCTAAGCCTACCCAGTTAACTACACTATTATCTTACCCTTTTGCTAACTTTTTGTCACCTCAGTGCTCTTGACTACCATCATCGGTAGTTCTTTTCTGTTATACTTTAATCACCCTTTATCGAGCGAGTGCACTGTTCCTTTTCTTTTTATCTTGTGATATCTATTCTACCATCGCTGCTAGCTTTGTCTCTTTGCCCCTACCGCTGATAGTCTTGGCTTACCATTAGGAAGATAGGTTCATAGGTTGATACTAGGCTATCTGCCCGAAGGCATTTATAAGCCTAGCCAGAATGTGTTGGCTTTCGCTGCCCCCTTAGATTAGTTCCCTGTACCTCTGAACAGCAAAGCCACTGAAGTGATCCTCGAGGTAAACTTTCTGTTTCCCATCCACTTGTCAAGGATTCTTTTGAAGAGTGTTAGTGAGGAGCTCTGCCTAATGTAGATTGGGATCTTTTTCCAAAGCATGGGAAGTCCCTGAGACAGGAATCTATCCCTCCAGCACGTTCTATTTATTGTTGTGGTGAGGTTTAGATCCCTAGAGCATGTGGCTCGAGGGGATAAGGTTTTCTTTAGGTGGAGCATGTCCATCAATTCTGGGTTGGACATGGCCTTGTATGTCAGGCAAAGATCACCTCTAAGTAGGAGCTATGCAACCGAGTACAACTGGAGTTTCTTCAGTCGAGCTGCATAGGGCATCTGTTTGAGGCCAGTGATCCTCTTGGTGAGGTACTTCTGTGGTCTTTCCAGCTGTTGCAGGTGTCTTGTAAGGTACATCCCAAATGGGCTGTTGTACTCTATGATGGGTCTGATGAGTGATGACTAGAGGGGCACAATGACCTCTTTTGATCTGGATGCGAACCCTTTTGTGATTAGGTGGGCCATGTAGAAGGATTTTCTAACCACTTTGACAAAGTGATTATCAAAGGTGAGATTACTTTCTACTTGGGTCCCCAGATCCCTCAATACGTCTTCTGCATTTAAGGGACTACCACCTATGTGGTAGTTTGTGGGTGCTTTGTTTTTTCCAAAGAGGATGACTATGCACTTTTTGGCATTTAGCTTGAGGCCATGATTTTGATACCAGGTATCCATCTCAGTGAGACCCTTTTGGAGGATGTCTGTGTCAGCTTGAGAGTCAATTAAAGTCCCTAGTTTGCAGTCATCTGCAAACTTGGTCAGCCATAGTCCTTCTGTGCTTGCCTGTACCTCTGAGAAGTATATGCCGAACAGAAGGGGTCCTAGGACTGAGCCCTGGGGAATGCCACTTGTAACCGGTTTAGAGCCGGACCTAGCTCCCACAACTCTCACCATGTGGGTTTTGTCCGTAAGCCAGTTGGCAACCCTTCTTGTGATGTAGGGGTTTATGTTCAGGCTGGTGAGCTTGTCTATAATACCAGAATGGGGAATGGTGTTGAAGGCCTCAGCAAGTTCTAGGTAGGGTGTGTGTACCACCTTTCCCTCATCTATAGCCTTGGTAACTGTCTCAAAGAAGTCCACCAGGTTTAGGAGGCATGATCTGCCCTTAACAAAGCCAAACTGGATAGGGTCCAGTGCTTGGAGGTTCCCAATGTCTCTGTTAATGAGTTCCATGATGATGCACTCCATAGCCTTGCAGACCAAGCTAGTCAGGCTTAGAGGGCGATAGTTCCCGGGGACTGTTGTGGATCCACCTTTGTGGAGCAGAATAACCATTGCTGTGTGCCATTCTATGGGTATGTAGCCTGTGGAGAGGCTGAGTTTGAACAGTGTGTTTAGGTGAGGGGTTGGTTCATCTTTGAGAATCGTGTAGGATGCAGCGTGGGACACCGTCCAGTCCCATTGATGCTGTGTTTTTGGCTTTGGAGAGGGCTGTTTTAACCTGAGTGTCTGTGATTTCAGGGACTATACATTCTTCTGGTATGGTTATGGGCCCTTTTGGGGGTGAGAGGGGGGTGAAGCTTGTACTGAACCTGTCTGCCAGGATGTTGGTGATATCGGTCAGTTCAGTGTATTTTGTGCTATTCTGCACTAACTCCGAGCAGATCTGAGCATTGCCACTTAGATTCTTGACATAGCTAAAAATGCCTTGTGGTTATCTTTGCAGTCCTTGGCAATTTTTCTTTCAAAGCTCACCTTGGATGATTTTATGAGGGATCATAGTTTCTTGCTGATACTGATCAGGGATGTCTTCCCTTCTTGGGATTTTACTTTTTTCTGTACTAGTTTCCTCCTACTACTGTATAGCTTGTTTATGGCAGGAGTCCACCAGACTGGTTTCCTTTTCTTGGAGGAGTGAGTCTTAGTTTTGCTTGGGATGGCACAATCCATGCATTCTTGTAGCTGCCCGTAGAATGCATTAGTAAAGGATTTTGCAGCTTGGACAGCGTTATCCTTCAGCATGGGGGCTTTGAAACTTTCCACCTTGGTCTTAAATAACGTCAAGTTTGCTTTTGAAAAGTTTTTCACTGTGGTTTTCTTGTCCGGGGGTGGGGGCGGAATATGGATATCTAAAGTGATTTCTTTATGGTCAGATCTAACCAGCAAGGGGGTTGACCTCTGGTGTGGAACACCGGTCACCCATGTTGGTGATGACCAGGTCCAATATGTTGTCACCTCTGGTGAGAGTGCTGACCAGTTGAACCAGGGCATTTGAGTTTATAAATTCTAGGAAAATTTGGGCAAGGGTGTTAGTACTTGAGTAGTTCTCCCAGTTAATGTTTAGGTAATTGAAATCACCCAATATTAGGGTGTTTAGTAGGACCTTTATGTTTCCCAGTGTTTCCAGAAACACGGAATGGGGGTCCTGGGACATGGTGGGTGATCTGTAGCAAGCTACAATTTGAATTCCAGTTTTACCCATTGTTAGTTGCATGTGGATGATCTATGAAGCATCGTGCTGTGCCACTAACCTGGAGGTGTGGGTATCCTTGATGAATATGGATACACCACCGCCTTTTGTATTTCGGTTTGGGTTCTGTGGCCGAAATGTATGGTATGAGTTGTAGCCTGATAGTGCTGGGGGTGCTCTCTGGAGCCTTAAACCAGGTTTCTTTTACTGCACATATATCGATTTTCTCCATACTGAGGAGTGCCTCGAGTGTGTACATTTTAAGGTTTAGACTTCTGGCATTGAATAGCATTACCCTCAGTTTTTTGTTACTTGTGCTATTTACAGTGGTGGGTTTGTCTTTTGAGCCTTGCCTAAAAACAGCACTATGGGGGTGGCAAGAGCCTTGGCCAGTATTCGAAAACCTAAGGGTGACAGGTGCAAGCCGTCTCTAGCGAAGCAGCGTAGCTTGTCGAGCGTGTCATCCCAGGTGGACAGACACTGGATCCCCTTTGAATGACACCAGAAACTTAGCCAATTGTTGAAATCGAGAATTTTTTCTTTATACCGTGGTATCATTCTTGGTGAGGGCAGGATGCTACTCAGGGTCAGGGTCATACCGGCCTGGGCTACGTGATCAGAGAGCTCTTCCATGTCTCTCTTCATGTAGTCCAGGGAGGTACGGCTCAGGTCATTCACACCAACATGGACAATGACAGAGTCATATTTGTACTTGTTCTGGAGTGACCTGAGTGCTTGTGTTATGTGGCAGATCCTGGGCACCCGATAGGCAGCTAACAGTAACCTTCTCCTTATTCAGCCTAGTGAGTGGGACCTCAGTGTGCCTGACTATAGAGTCACCTATTACTAGTATGTTGGGTATGTTATTTTGCCTTAAGGGCTGTGATTGCATGGTACACTGGTTTTGTGAAATATGTGTTTCATGGTTTGTGTTGGAGGGGTGGAGGTTGCTTGGATGTTTGCTTTGGAGGTCTCTGTTGGTTTTGCAGATTTTTATTTAGAGCCTCCGAGTATGTTTTCATGTATTTATGTGTGTTTTTTTTCCAGTGTTGCTTTAATGGGTTTATGTGAGACTGGTGGTGTGATGCAAGTATTTCCCCTCTCCTCTTGTCTGTCTGATCCAGTCTTGGGTTGAGAGAGCTTAGCCTCTAGTTTGGCTGTATAACTGCATCTTTTGCATGTATTAGTGTTTGGTGGTAGGAGGAGGGGGTTGTCTGTGTACATGAGGCAGTTGTAACATTGCCTCAAAATGCCCAGATTCACCAGTTGGACTAGAGAGTACACCTGAAACTGCACTTTGGACATGCCTGGATAGGTACAGTGAACTGTTTTACTGGATGGCTGGTAAGGTCGAATAGAGAGCCTTGTCCTTCTGTACAGTACATGAGGGTCTAGTGCTAGGGTTTATAAGTGCTTGCTATAAGTTTTGAGCAAGTGCCAGGCTGACAAATTAATGGCTTGAGTGCTTAAGTTGAAATTTTGTCTAATTCCAAGGGAAAAATTGAAGAGGAGACTTTGTGGAGCCAGGAATAGTTTTACCCTAGCTAACCGGCGCTGCCTGGCACGCAAAACCGGGCAAATACGGTATTTATAGCAAGGAAATTAAAGAAATAGAAATTAGCCCAAAATGGCCAATAAACTACTAATTTCTGGGCTGAAACCACTCCTCCAGGGGCAGACAGGCTGCTCAAAGCTCCCCTCTCCCACAGGTGAACAGAGTTGTTGGTAGCCTTTCCTTTTCTTCTGTGTACGCGGTTTCTAGTGTGTGTGTGTTTCTGCCATTGATTTCTATTTTTATCAATCAATATGGCAAACAAGACTAAAGGTACAACTGTTTTTAAACAATGTTCTGGTTGTGGAAGAAAAATGCCTGATGGGCATTCTTCTTGTGTGTATTGTGTGAGCCCAGTGCATTTACAGCAAAATTGTTATATTTGTCAAGAGTTTAGTAACCGGGCCCTCGTAGAGAAAAAAAAAAAACTGATATTGAAAGGTCTGATTAAATCTTCCTTTGATGAGGCTTTGTCTGGTCACTGTAGGACATCGAAATCGGATGTGTCTTTACTTTCATCTTCCCCTTCAAAACTGAACATTTTAAGAAGAGGAGTCTGTTAGTGCCAGTGGGTCCCCTTCAGTTCCAGCACATGAGAGTTAAAAGTTTGTCTCTCACTTTTTCTGTGGAACCGAAGTTAGCTACCCAAAAATCTACAGACCTGTCCTCTGTGGTTCCAATAACAAGTTCTCCACTTCATATTTTGCTGACGTCTATCTCAGTGCTGACTACTCCTGTGGTATCTCCTTCCTCAGTGCCAGGTACGGTGCCGACAGTACTGAACCAGTTCCTTTCACTGACAGCACCATTGGAACCACAATTATTCTTTGTTTCTAGAACCAGGTATTCACTCTCAATAGATCCCTTTGTGGGGCAACTTCCAAGCCCTTTTTTTAGAGAGGCCAGAATCCCCTTCAGCCCTTTCTGTTTGTTCTCCAGGAGTTTAATGGAAGTAAACTTCGTAAGATTGGTGGATCAGCTTCTCATGGCAAGAGGATCTCTCATTCACTTCTCAGGTTTCAATCCCTTCTGGAGATGTGATTTTTCCTCCAAGAACTCCACAAGATGCTCCTCCTCTAACCTCCACTGAGGCTTTAGAGACCACGGTTCCAATTTCCATTGTTCTGAATGTCCTTGTGCCAACAGCTGTTATGCCTTCTGCCCCAGTGTCTGCCCTGAGTTTCTCAGTTCTTTCAGAACTGATGGACTCTTGAGGTTGTAGCTCCATTACCTCATTCGTGAGCTCTTCCTTGACTCCAACCCTGATGGCAGTTTCCTCATAGCAGGGTGGGACCATGGTTCTGAGGTTGTCCTTCCCAGTTCCAGACTCCCATCCCTCTTCAGGGGGGGCCTGCATTTCAGGTCATGAAGAGGACCTTGGCCTCTGCAGATTCTCAGCCAGCCTCTTCCCCATTGGAGTATTTCCCCAGGATTTCCTCTGTTCCAGACCTTCCACCAAACTCCACACCTTGAACAGCAAGCATCGAAGCTGTAGGATACCCCTGCACTGGGCCTTACCTTTTCCAAGTCCTCCATAGAATTTCCCACTGAGGAGGTACCCCTGAAGAGGACATATAAGAGGGAACACCTAGATTCCCCAGAGTAATCTGTCATGGAGGACACCGATTCTGATGATGTGGAAGGTCCCCCCCGGTCACCCCCAGAAGATGTCTCCTTTGGAGACATCCTTGAAATATTGAAGCATGAGGTGGTTGGAAGCCCCAAGACCCATCCTCAGAGGAGTCTGTGTACCTGCAAGATTTTGGTGCTCGCCCATTTACCTCTTGAGTGACCCCATCTGCTGACAATCTTATTAAGTTGATCACACAGCGGACATGGACGGCCCCTGATTCTATAGAGCCAATCCCCAGGAGATCAGATAAAATCCTTTCAGCTCCAGAGGACCATCAGCATTGGGCCAAAGTTTAACAGTAGATGCCATTGTGGTTGTTCCACTTTTCATCCCCCTAACCGAGAGTCCAGGGTAATGGACAGGTTTGGGAAGCAGGTTTACACTTCTTCAACCTTTGCCTTATGGTCATTGAATTTCATGGCACACTTCACCAGACTTCAAAGGATCTGATCAAGGAGTTCTCAGATACCCTTGCAGGAGTTGCGTCTGTTGAGGTACAGGATAATGTAGCCTCCCAACTTGCCATCCTGGAATCTATCTCTAGCTTGTCCATGAGGCTTATAGCACATGCAGCTGAAGGGACATTGAGGCAGCTGATTCCAGCATAGCCATAAGGAGGCACACCTGGATGTGCTTGTGTGAATTTGCAGAGCCATTTAAGTCTTCAGTCATCAACATCCTGTTTGACAGATCTTCTCTTTCTGGCTCCAAAGTCAAAGACACCTTGGCCAGGTGTGAGAAGAATGGAAAAACCCTTTCTGCCATGGGCGTACATATTTCCACTCTCCAATGATCCTATTCCAGGAACCAGAGAAGTGGGAAAATGTGGTTCAAGAAAACCCAAGGGCCTTTCCAGGGCATTTGTGGTACTGACTCCCTTTGGAGCAGAGGAGGGAGTTATAATGGAGGATGCTGACCTCATGGCAAAGGTTGCCTGCAAAATCAGGGTTCCAGATAATCTTTCTCAGGGAAACCCTACTAGCACTCCTGAAGGGAGGCCTGATTGCTTGCCTCTGGAAGCAGTCAAGGGAAGACTATCCTTGCAACCACTAGCCTGGTGAGAAATAACTACAGATACTTGAGTGCTAAGAATCATTGCCAGAGGATATTACTTTCCCTTCATTCTCACCCCAAAGACAAGGAAGAGAAAACTCCACTATGTTCCACCCAATCAGAGGGATCAGGCAGCTTGGGAAATTCAAAAGCTGCTAGAAAACAAGAGTCATCCAGGAAGTCCCACCAGACCAAATAGGATCCGGAGTCTACTCACAGTTCTTTTTAGTGCCAGAAAAGACAGGGGACTGTAAACCAATTTTGGATCTCAGCCTTTTGCACAAGTTTGTTCAGCAGAAAAAATTCAGGATGGTTATGGTTCAGTCTGTTCTCCTCTTTTGTGGAAAGATGATTGGATGTGCTCTATAGACCTCCAGGATGCCTGTTACCACATAAAAATGGACAATCACTTTAGGAGGTTCCTCCATTTCCCATTGGGAGTTAGTCATTATCAGTTCTAACCACAGCCCACCGGGTGTTCACCAAGTGTATGGCAGCAGTGTCAGCGACACTGCACGGACTCTGAGTGTTTCCATATTTAGACGTTTGGCTCCTTACAGCTCCCACCAGGCATCTACTCGAACAGACAAAAGATTTTACACTACACATTTGTTCTTGTCTGGGTATAACAGTAAATCTCCCCAAATCTCAATGAAGTCCACTGCAACAATTGGAATTAATGGGATTTCAATTTACAATCATTTATAGGATTCAGCTGCCGAGGATGACCAAGGCAGGCTGGCATGAAAAGCTCAATAACATGGAAGCATTATGGATCACAAAATTGGGTGCTTTGTTCAAACCTGGGCTAAATGAATGTGGATAAAGCTGTATGCTGATATTATATATTCATACATATATATGTATTGTTGTATTTCAGGGTTTGAACTGAGCTTATTTTCCCAATTCCACTGGGGATTAATGTGATCAATATTAATGCAATATTATATATTTTATTATATTCTTTATTTAGATTTTTGTCACTATTTTCTGTTTTTATGAATTGTTCATATAAAATATTTTCTTTTTTGGTTACATATCCCTTTAAATTTCTCAGTATATAAGGAACATCAGTATGCATCATTCTTTTTCTTTCTGCACTGAAGAAGGCCATTACATTGGCCGAAACCGGTTTGCAGTTTCTTTGTTTTTTTATTTTGTTTCAACATGCCACAATAAAAGTAGTTTTCTGCTTGCCTTAACCTTTGTGCTACCTCATTTTGTGCGTTTTGACATTTGGTTTGAGCCTTGCACTGGATCCACCTTGCGTGTCTTTTTGGTTTGCTCCATATTGTCTCTTCACACGCTGGGGACGCCCGGTTGGAATGGCAGCAAGATTTGTGGATGGATACATATCGTTGGTTTCTTTATGCAGTTTCCATGTTTATTGGATTATCTGATCACTTAGAAGTTTGGGTTCATGAACGTGAATCTTTTTCTAATACTGTTAGCTAATGGTGCCATTTTGTTGGATTCATTGGATTCATGCTGAATTTTCTTCGTGGAAGCTGGTTTTTCGTTTGCCTTAATAGGTGACTTATTTTTACATTTCATTCTTGATGTGACCATCAGGCTTGACTTTTTGTGGTTTACTAGAGCTATATTCACCTTTTGGGGCATGTATATTATATATACAAACAATGCCAGACGCCATTTTGAATTTCTCTATGTCGTGTTGAGTTACTTATCTCCACTAAACACCATATCTTTGCGATTTAAGTGACTGGGACCATCTAATTTATTCATCCGAAGGCTTATCGACCATTTTGGTGTTGAATTTGGATTTATGTTCGTGATTTGAACAGTGACATGGACATTGAAGCTCGAATTTAATGAATGACTCGATTTCTGTGGGTTGGGCTTATACCCGGTTGAACTAACATTTTTTACTGATCATTTTGGACAGTGATTTGTTTATTGTACATCTGGTTTCCCACTGATTGGGGTTGTGCATGGGACAATGCTTACTATCAATATTTTATCATAATTTTTGTGCTATTGCAACCATAATTTGTATGCTGTTTTTTACACATCATGTTTTGATTTATTCTACAGGACATAGCTGTTTTCAAAGATTACATTACTGTTTCAATTATATTTCAGTTAGGGATTACATCTTGGCTGTTTCATGCCGTTTGTTAGATTGATTCCAGGGAATCTAATACAACATTTACATTTATTCTGAATCTTTATGGGTTTGCTTGGCACTATACCTTTTACTGGCATGTTTGAATTTTGAACTAACATATTTATATTTATATATTTTTTCTTTTTTTGCATATCTTTTTATTCAGGATTACATGGTTTGAACATAACATAGGAGAGTGATAGATGGCATCTATTTTTGTCTGAAGCACTTATCTTTTATTTTTACGTTGCTACCAAGGCTTTATTCAACTAGTTTTGGTGCCTCTTTATACAGGATCCACAATTCGATATTTTCTATAACTTTCATGGTATTTTGGTCTTTGGCCACAGTTCGATTAGTATATGGTAGAGACGCATGTTTACTGTATTTTCTAACTACATATACCAGTTTTTAAATAATAATGGGTCTTGCAACATGTGGCTTATAATGACTGCCAATCTTTTTTAATACATCCATTTTTTGTTTCAAGTTGAATTTGGTTTTTTCATCCATAATTGACTTTTGTCATCTCATGGGAACTAAAACAAAGTGGTAGAGACGAATGTCGACCGTATATTGGCTTAATAGATAAGTTTGCAGGAACTTGTTGTTTTGACAACTAGGGGCCATTTTTCTGATGGTGTTATTTACACATGAGTTGGCACCTAGATTATTGATTAGCGGCTGAGACAAATGTCGGCTGCCAGTGTGATCTATAATAGTTATCCGAATTATTATAGTGGTTGCCTGCTATTTTTGGGTACCAAAGTTGTTTAGGCCTTTTTTGAGGTAACATTCTATTGTTTGGTATGAACCTATGCAACCCTGAATCAAATGTATTTGCGTATTTTTGTTATAATAATATACAGATTCAATTCAAACATATTTATCCACTTGGGGGTATTTTTGCCTATATATATCTTTTTGTGTATCCAATTTGGACGTAGTCACTTATTCTGACATTTAAGACATATTCTCTGTTATTGTCCCTTTAGATCTGCTAATTTTTGTTACATGAACAATAACATGGACCTCAGAGTGATATTGCAGGGTTTAGCAGTGGACAAAGACAATTTGGAAGCTTTTGGCTTAAACTTTGCTGATTCTGGAAACCCCAATACACAGGCAGGGGATATCAAGTATATATGTGGCAATCTGTTCCACAAAATAACTAAAAACATGAGGGCCTTAAGAGCCAATGTTTGGCACTTGAAGCTCTCTAAAACTTATAAGCTCAAAAATATAACCCCTCGGGGACTCAGAATTTGAATTCAACCGTTAGTCAGTTTGGTTGATGAACAACTAACCAAAGATTGGGCTAAGACCCAACATGATGCATCCATGTTATTTGAAGATACATTAGTTTCATACTATGAACGTATGGTGGAACAACAGACAACTGAGGTATATAATAATTGTATTGAAGCTCAAGCTTTTGAACATGAGGAGTTTTATCATAATCATGTCAGGGAATTAGCTAAGAAACTTGCCAATTTGGAGACACAGTTACTTAAAAAGAAAACACAGAAGTTTCAGCGTGATCTGACCGATTATGAAAAGGGTAAACCATTCATGGTTCAGAGAAATGTAAGATTTTTTGATACATCCAGTAGAATAAACAAGAAAAAGAGGCCGAGATCAATACTGAAGAAAAATACTTTTTCTACCAGTAGTGTTACAGATGAGGATACATCTTCAGCCACAGATCCTGAATGCCCTTCCAATCAGGGGTCCCCAGTAGCTAAACGCAAACCCTCAGCAGACCCTTTAGACATGGGAAACGGAGGAGGGGGGGCAGGAAACATAGGGGATGGGGCTTACAGTTTGCAACAGCTACTACAGAAGATAGTCAAATAATTGATAATGTGCACAACATATCTTCCATTGAATTATCCTCTGACCAAAATAAAGTTCTTAACAAGGGTTTGAATTTTGTGCCTTCCTCTTTTGTCTCTGAACAGACTTTTGTTAATGAATTAAATGAATTTTGTCGATTGATTAATCTCAAAATATTTTTTGCAGATTGTGATTTCTCTCAAAGTTCATCTGGTTTTCATTTTGGGAAATCGACATTCCAACCACCCATGGATAAACATGTGGCCATATTCAGGGAATGTGTGCTCAAAGATCTACATTTTTCACCTGGATTTCAGCCTACCAAATATAATTTGACCTCTTCGGAGCGCAAAGGGTTACAGGAACTCAGTTCCAATCATGATATCATCATTTTGCCAGCAGACAAAGGGGGTGGTATTGTGGTTATGGATCGGGTTATGTATATTGCCGAAGCTTACAAACAGTTATCTGATGCTAGGTTTTATATGCATATGGTAATAGACCCGACGCTTAATTTCAAATCACTAATTGACTCTTTCCTGGATATGGCCACTAAAGAAGGGGTTATAGACCAACGCACATGCAAACAGCTTAAGGTCACCAATCCTATTCCCCAATATTTGTATTTGTTGCCAAAAATACATAAACATCCTACGTGTCCTCCGGGCCGACCTATTGTTTCTGGCAGAGGCTCTCTAACCGAGCCCCTGTCTGTTTTTCTTACATATTATCTCAAACCATTATTGTCTATGGTCAGGTCCAGGCTTAAGGACACAACTGAATTTCTGAACATTCTTCATGACACTCAGTTGGAATCGGATTGGTGGCTTTGTACACTGGATGTCACCTCCCTATATACTAGTATCCCACACCAGGCTGGGATATCAGCTATAGCTTTTTGGTTAGAAGAATCCAAGCTCTATTCTACTGGATTCAATAACTTTCGTATCAATATGACGGAATATGTACTAACCAAAAATGTCTTTTTCTTCGATGGTCAGATATATTGGCAAACCAGGGGAACAGCCACGGGGGCTTCTTTTGCCCCGATATATGCTGACCTATTCATGGGTTATTTTGAAAAAATTTACATCTATGATATTGGTAACAACAAATTTCTGGCAGAACTGGACATTTGGAGGAGATACTTGGATGATTGTTGGATGGTGTGGCGGGGAGATATACTTTTGGCTAAAGAGTTTGTTCAATATTTGAACAATAATGTATGGGGTATTAAGTTCACTATGGAGACTCAATACCATGAAATTGTTTTCTTGGATGTCAAGGTTACCAGACAACATGATCATACTCTGGCGACGAGTGTACACAGAAAGTTTCCACAGTATAACTCTCTTTTACATGCCTCTAGTAATCACCCCCGCCACATCATCAGCAACATTCCCAAGTCACAATTCATACGTATGAAACGTATTTGTTCCTCTATTAAATCTCATGCAGAATGTGAACAAGATCTTTGTGATAGATTTATTCAGAGGGGATATAACAGATGTCGACTTCATAAAACCATCCAGGAGGTCAGACATATGCCACGGTCTCAATTATTAACATACAAACATGAACAAGAGCCGTCTACTTATTCCCAAGCACAACCTATCAGATTTACAGTTACTTATGGCAATAATACCCCTTCATTTAGAAATATTGTTAATAATCATTGGGGTATTTTGAGAGCACATGAGTTTTTATCTGACATATTACCTGAGACATGTTCTTTTTCATACCGTAGGGCTAGGACGTTGAATTCACATTTTACACATTACAAAAAATTTCACTCTACAACAACCACACAAATGACCTTGTTTGCGGATCCACTCATTGGTTCCTTTCCCTGTGGTCACTGCAGTGCATGCAGATATATGAGTAAAATGAAGGAATTCTTAAGTGCCAACTCTTCACAAGTTTTCAACATTAGGATCTTTGGTAATTGTAGTTCTGATTGGGTGGTATATTTGGTCACCTGTACATGTACTTCATTTTATGTTGGCCAAACCTCCCGTCCACTTAGATTTTGCATAAGTGAGCATCTCAGTGCCATCAGAACTAAAAAAATTAACAAATGCCCTATATAAGCATACTTTGATTCACCAAACTGCCCAATTTCAATTTACAATCATTGATAGGATTCAGCTGCCGAGGATGACCAAGGCAGGCTGGCATGAAAAGCTCAATAACATGGAAGCATTATGGATCACAAAACTGGGTGCTTTGTTCAAACCTGGGCTAAATGAATGTGGATAAAGCTGTATGCTGATATTATATATTCATACATAAATATGTATTGTTGTATTTCAGGGTTTGAACTGAGCTTATTTTCCCAATTCCACTGGGGATTAATGTGATCAATATTAATGCAATATTATATATTTTATTATATTCTTTATTTAGATTTTTGTCACTATTTTCTGTTTTTATGAATTGTTCATATAAAATATTTTCTTTTTTGGTTACATATCCCTTTAAATTTCTCAGTATATAAGGAACATCAGTATGCATCATTCTAACTTTTTCTTTCTGCACTGAAGAAGGCCATTACATTGGCCGAAACCGGTTTGCAGTTTCTTTGTTTTTTTATTTTGTTTTTCTAATATGCCACAATAAAAGTAGTTTTCTGCTTGCCTTAACCTTTGTGCTGGTTTGTTTTGTGTGTTTTGACATTTGGTTTGAGCCTTGCACTGGATCCACCTTGCGTGTCTTTTTGGTTTGCTCCATTAATGGGATCCTGCCTAAACTCAACCTCTTGCATAGCTTCCCTTCCTCTACAAAGACTACAGAGGATAAGATCTCAGGTGGACATTATTCTATCCAATGACAGTGTTCCTGCTCTTTTAGTTCTACAATCTCTAAGATCCATGGCAGCAGCCATCAGTTTGGTTCTGCTAGCAAGGTTTCACATGAGAATTTTACAGTGGCTTCTCATGTCCCAATGGTCCATCCTCACTCATCCCCTGACTCATCTCATCTGAATTGCCAACTGTTGCAAGAAGGACATATCTTGGTAGATCGAACCCGAGGAAATTCTTTTGAGATGACCATTTGTTTTACCCCAACCCAAGGCCATAGTGACCGTGGATGCCTCCCAGATTAATTGGGGGTGATTATCAGGGAAGGGCAGTCCAAGGCACTTGGTCCCTAATAGAGGCCAATCTGCACATCAGTGTTCTGGAACTGAGGGCAGTGATCTTAGCTTTGCAAGCTTTTCAAGCTGCCCACCCTTTAGGAATGATTGCAGTTCAATCAGACAACATGTCAGTAGTCTGATACATCAACAAACAAGGCAGAACCAAGTCGTACTCCTTGTGTTGAGAAGCTGTCAGAGTTTGGCAATGACCGATATCCTCCAACCTCTTTCTGATAGCAACGCACATCCCAGGGAGCTCAAATGTGATCGTGTACAAACTGAGCAGATGTATCTTCTTACCTCATGAGTGATCTCTTTATCCCAGAATGGTGAATGAGATTTTCCATTGTTGGGGCCAGCCTTGCTGCGACCTATTTGCATCACCCCTGAACAACAAGTGCAGCAGCTACTTTGCCCTAATCCCCCCCTCAGGGGGAGTCCCCAAGAGACGCTCACCTCCATGACTGGCCCTCATGACAACTCTATGCCTTTCCCCTTGTTCCACTAATACTCCTCTTTCTAAAGAAGGCCATCAGGTTGAAGAGCAAAGTGATTCTTATTGCCCCATTCTAGCCTCAACTAGTGTGGTTCCCCTTTCTCTGGTCTCACCTACTTCAACGTCCGTGGACTCTGGATCCAGATCCAGACCTCCTGTCCCATCCACTGGGATTAGTTCACCCCACTCTGAAAAAACTCAGGCTTACAGCTTGGTTACTTGAATTCCAGTGATCACCAGGCAAAATAACTTATCTTCTCCAGTTCGAAAAATTTTCTTGGTTTCACATAAAACCTTCCACTAGGAAACTCTACCACAGTAAGTGGAAAATATTCTCTATTTGGGCACATGCTAATGGAATTAATCCCTTTTCTGCACCAGTTGAAAAGGTTTTGGAATTTTTGGCTACACTTTTCAGACTGGGATCTTCTTCATCTACCATTAAAGTTCAGCTTGCTGCTATTTCTAATTTCCATGATTGCTTTGAAGACCACTCATTGATTTCACATAGACTGAATGTAAAGTTTTTCTAAAAGGAACTTTGAGATAAAACCACCTTACAGAAATCCTCTTGTCACCTGGGATCTTACTATGGATCTACAGTCCTTGGTCTATTCCCCTTTTGAACCGGCAGCTACTTGTGACTTGACATTTCTTTCATGGAAAACCATTTTCTTGGTAGCTGAGACATCAACAAGAAGAGTTTCAGAGATTCATGCCTCATCTTCAAAATCTCCATGTTTAATTTTGCATAAGGACAGGGCGTCACTAAGAACCAACCCATCCTTTCTTCCAAAAGTAGTTTCCAAAACTAACATTAATCAGTCTATTGATTTACCAGTTTTCTTCCCTAATTTTTCAAACAAGGGAGAATACTGTTTACATTTACTAGATGTTCACAGACAATTGCATTAAGTCAGACCAGTTATTTGTCTCTTTCTCAGGTCCATCTATGGGTAAACCAGTTTCAAAAGTCAGTCTATCTAAGTGGTTAAGGGAATGTATAACCTTTTGTCTACAAAAAGAAAAACCTCCATTTACCAGCTCCAGTGAGAGCACATTGTATAAGGGCAATAGCCACATCTGCTGTTTTCCACTCAAAGGCTTCCATGGATGAAATTGGTGCAGCAGCAATTTGGACTAACCCACATACCTTTATCACTCATTACAAAGTGGATCTGGTCTTCAGGGGAAGGACGCCCTTTGGTTCTATGACGCTCAGGAATGTCCTTCCATAAGGCCTCCCAAGATGTAAGGTAGCTGGGGACTATGTCCCATTTGTCAAGTATAAATGAAGATTGACAACATTAGATAAAGAAGTTATGTACTTACCATAACACTCCAGCTGTGTTGTCGATCTTCATTTATTCTTGACATCCCACCTTCCTTTCCCCTCCTTTAGACTCCTTGGAGGAACGGACCCTAGTCCTGCTTATCTGTTACTTCATGTATGACCCTTAGCTACTTCATTTGTTATAGTACTATTTTTCTGGCATCCTTTTATAGCTGCAAACTCAGTCTGAGGTAATTTAGAGAGGGGCATTCTGGGTAGGGACTTAGCTCGAGAGTTTTTGGTTTTCACGAGCTGTTATAACATCCAAGGCAGATGGAACGTTATGTAAGTACATAACTTCTTTTTTTGTTTCTCTACTTACTGGGGGAAAAAACTACAAATTTAAAAGTCACTCTTAACAAATTTTGCTGTATTGAACAAAATATATATATATATAATTTAAGCCAATCAGGTGAATCAAAGAACACATGCATTTTTACATTGCCTTAAAATTGTGGGCAGAGGATGCATAGTTGAAAAACAACCCGTCCCAAGGTACACTGCTACTGGCCTTATGTATTTTCAGTGAATGTGAGTTACATGGGAAGAGAATTTGACTGCTGCTCATGCTAAGTCTGTTTTCAATGTGAGACTGATTTGTTTTGCTTAACAAATGCCCATCCGTGTTTATACTATGACATTTGAAAGAAAAGCTTTAAATTAAACTCATATTTCTATAATTGTTGTAAAAGTAAAGTAGAAATTGACAGGTTTGAATGGTGTTTTGGAAATGAGAGAGACAAGTGATGGGACACTGGAATGGCACAGTGGGGGGGGGGGTCTATTACCCTGTCTTGGTCCCCATTTGATCATGATCTGGCTCTGCTCCTACTTATATACCAGAAGTATAAATCAATAAAAAAGTGTGACAACACTTCTAGAAACATTGCCCATTTGTTTCAGATTATAGCAAACTGTATTTCTTTCTAGTCACAACTATAATCACATTACATAATGACCTCTCAGAATATCCATATATGTAGCTCTGTGTGCTTTGTATTTGTTTCCTCTTTTGACCACCAATCCTGAAGTATATCTTACTTCCACTGTTGTCATTGACATCTTCAGTATTAAAGTACAGATGCAGACAAAGGACTAATGGAAGTAACTGATTAAACTTAGTTTGCCTTATATATTTTATTTTATTCTGTGTGTTTAGAACTTGGAGGACTTGAGTTTGAATCTAGGATGATAGCATTGGTTTCAATTGCTGCCTCACAGTGGTTTGTATTTTAGTTTGGTTGGATGGAATGCCTTATGTTTGAAATCATCACGTACATGTTGTTAACAGGTGTTTTGGTTTCTTCCAACATGTCCAAAACATGTTATGATGAATTGGGGAGACAGCAAATTATCTAAAAGTGTGTATGCCAAATATAAATAAATGCGTGTTTATACTTCCTAAAATGGGCCAACAACCCATTCAGGATTCGTTGCTCTATGCCCATTGTGTGTCGGGATGGACTCCACATCCCCCACAGCCTTGATTAGGATAAAGCAAGTAATGAGTGAATAAATGAACAAATGCATCTTAACTGCAGAAGTAACAGCTAAGTCGTGCTCATCTACTTCATGATAGAAATAATGGGGCATTATAGTAGCTTTTTTATGGAAGAGCATATTTGAAGAGTTGAGTGTACAGCAAGATTTTTTCTTAGAACTGCAGCACATCTGGCAGACCTGATTGTTAGAAAAAATGGTACAACAGAATAAATGGCACAATAGCTTCTTTGAAGATGCAATCATGTGTCACATTTGCATATTATAGTTTCATGGTTAACAGATAAATTAATCTTTCTCTCTGTCTAATATAAAACAATACAGTGTCATGTAAAAATAAGCTAAAGTAATTAGTTACTGCTAATGGTATGCTAAAGAGATGCAAATTCATTGCTATTATACATCAATGTTCTGTCACATTTATGGTAATTTACATGTAACAAAATTGGTCTTAATAGTTTTTTTAACTTTTATAGAATAGAGGAGTGTAGCATGAGTAATTTTCTAGATCAGTGATAGGTTCCTAGTCATTCCTTTCGCACATGTCCTTTAATTTGTACACACACACACACACACACACACACACACACACACACACACACACACACACACACTATTAATTTAAAACATTTGTGACTCTAGAAAGTGGGTCAGCATCAAGCCTTCCTTCTGCATTCCTGCCCCATACTCAGAGGAAGAGGAGTTACTAGCAGAATAATTAGAATGTGGGATCCCACGGGTATCATTTATAGAACTGCTTCATGATTTAGCAGTTATATCCGGGGCTCCTTAAGAAAGAGAGAGAGAGAGAGAGAGAGATGAGAGTATTTTTAACATTTCATTTTACACATTTCTTGCTGAAAGTGTCCATTAATAGACAGCATAGTTGAGATCTTTGTTCTTATACTCAGGGTTTTGTTAGGTACTACAAAAGTCACGGCAGTGCTTTGTCTTTAGTATACCTGTGGTACAAAAGGTTTGAGAATGTCATTACAATGTATTGTCAGTAGAAAATTTGTACATACCTGTATTATTCACTTGAATAAAGTCCACAATTAAACCTCCTATTGCATTCAATATCTTGATTTATTCTACACCACATTTCATGCACTCATTCCATAACTTTGCGACAATTTTTGTAAAAAAATGCTTTCTCGTAACCCCTTTAAATATGCTTACTTCAATATGCCAGCCATAGCAGCTATTCTCCTTGTTTGTCCTTACAAAATATATTCTGCCTTATTCTTAGTGTCTTGTCTATCTGTATCACATTACTTTTTCAAGATGGTAACCCAAGTTTCACAGAACAGCTTCATGATTACATCCAACCCTTTGTTCCATTAACCTTTTTAGTTGCAGTTTTCTGTACTCTCTGGCAGACAAATCTCTTCCTAGCTATAGAAGGCCTTCACAGCTATACAAAGTACTCTAGCTGTGGTCTGGTTAGAACACTGTTCAGTTAGTAACACCTAATGGTCCCCTTATTAGAATTTTTAACATTATATCACATCATTCTGTGTAGTTTAGCAGTTAGCCTAAAACACATTCACTTTGTTCTGTAGCCTATCAGAAACAGAAAACTTCTGTTTGAAATTTCGGTACTTACATATTATAGCAACCACATTCTAAACAACTCTTGTGACTTTGCGTATGGCTCATTTTCTTAACAGAAAAGAAATCCTGCATCTGCAAACAAGTCAAGGAAGCCAGTAAATACAACTTCCTTGGATAACAGTGACACTTTCACAGCAAATAAAAAAATAAAATAATCTGTAAATTTATCTCATTGTGTCGCTTTTCTCCATGGCTCTTTGCTGATAAAGGGTTACTGGCTAGTTGGACATTCATGGTAAAGAAATATCAGTACTTACATTGTAAGTACTTATAAATGTATAATGAACTTTAGCAAACTAGTTTTGACAACATTTCTTGTGAGCTTTAACATCCCATATTTTAGGAGAGGCTATATAATTTCATAATGCATACATTTTCAAGATAGCCAGCTAGTCTTGTTCCTACGTTCTAAGCCAGGATGAACCCTGATTCTTTAAAACTTTATCAGTTTTACAAAGTTACACTTAACACACCTTTATAAGTTTAGCACCAGTTTAACAACAGTTGTCTGTGCCAGAAATTATAATTAAGGTGGGATATAAGACAGAACTCCTTCTAATGAAAGCTAACAAGGAAGAGGATTGTTAATGAGCTCTACGGATTACATTCAGAGAATTAAAAGATTTGGTGAAAGATTCCTTTCTTGTTTTTTTACTGTCAAACTTTTAGTGTTATCCAGTGAGGTTTTACTTCATGCCTGGCTGCCGTTGATCACAGAAGCGGGAATCGGGATTGCTTTTCGGTTTGCAGAATGAGCTACCTTGATTGTCATCCTATTATGTGGTTGCAATAATAAGCAAGTCATTTTTTACATACTATCGCATGAAGTAAAACCTCCTTATAAAACACTAAAAGTTTGACAGTAAAAACAAGAAAGGAAAGTTTCACCGGATCTTCATTTCAGTGCTACACAACAATCACACAGTGGTTTACAATGTGGTTGCGATAATACATAAGTACCAACATTTCATTCATTCTTTTTATTTAGCAGATCACTGCCAGTGTTTTACATTTCTATTATGTTATTGTTTTCAAAAGCATTGGAGTAGGGAGACTGATGACAGGAGGGCAGAAAGATTATACAGTTCACATCCTAAAGGCTTCTGACACAAGTTCCCACTTTCAGGTCAGCACAGGCCATGTTGTCATTTCTCAACATTACATAGCCATTCATTATGTTGTTATTTTGAGTTAGGGTTATTAAGATATATATGTAGGTACATACATGAACATTGATATTCTAATGTGGGGACAGCAGATGTGAACCAAATTTAACAGAAACAGTTTTTTTTTTCACAGAGTTTGATCGACACGAGCTTCTCATTTATGAAGAGGTAGCCAAGATGCCACCATTTAGAAGGAAAACACTAATTCTGATTGGAGCCCAAGGTGTTGGGAGGCGGAGCCTAAAGAACAAACTGATTATGTCTGATCCATCACATTATGGAACAACGATCCCATGTGAGTTGACTTCTTTTATAAAGTTGTATGCATAATGCTATTTGGCATGATAGTTCTATTGTGAAGAATATTTTGATAAAACAAATTTGCCTGCTGTAATCAATACTGAGCATAACATTTTTAACCATGATCAGGGCACAATGCTGTTGCACTAATATAAACAAATGTGCAGTAGTACCATATGAAATTCAAAAATTAGGTACAAGATGCATGGTTTTAGCACATGATGTTCCAAAAATAAATATTTTACAGTATACGGCATTCAGAAAAGAACAGCATATTAAGTACAAAAGGCACAATTATCATATCATGCATGGTTCATTTCTTGGTTAGTACTAGACACAGAATATCTTGAACCAGTTGTGTAACTAGCTGTTGTTGCACTCTGTGCTGTCATGCTGTCCCACAAAGAAGCATTCCTCCCTCTTAACTGTAAGTTTAAGAGCAAAAAAAAAAAACTGTAGCAAACTGCTTCCCACATTTGTAGCAAGCAGCTGCTACAGTTTATATTATTCACAGAGTGCTACAGTGTTTCAGTTCTAACTGCAAATGCAATACCAGCATTCAGTGCTCCTAATACATTGAAGACCATGTGAGATCTGCCAGTCATGACCCTTAACACTTTCTGCCTGTGGCAACTGCCCCCTTCACTCTACCCTAGCTATGCCTCTGTCTTCTACATACTCCTGCTTGGGTGAGTAGAAAGTTATCTGTACACTAGGCCTGTGCTAGAGAAAAATATTTGATCTGGGTGGAAGCAGCAGTGGTGGAGCAGTGGTTTTACTATCCCATAAAGCTTTTGCATACCACATATCAAACTATTTTAAGTCATTTAAATGAGTTTAAAAGCTTGGTACATTGTTATTTCAAACTTTGGTATAATGATGCGGCAGTCTGTGCATTTTAATGAGCTGATTGCTGTAACCAAGGGTATAGGATTTGATTCCTTCTACCTCTATTTGTCGTCTATGTAACACTAAGTGAAATATTTAACCAGATAGTTCTCCCAGGTCATCCCTGAGAAGTGACACTTCTTTCCAGTGGGCTTACCCAATTAGTTAAAGTATAAAAAAATGTCTTATGAAAACTTTACCAAAGCATAATTAAGCTTGCTGCCAAATGAATACAGTCTGAGTTGTAGCATAAATTAAAGTAGCACAACTTAGGATGGAAGCAAAACTCCAAGAAACCAAACCCTTTATTGTAAAAATAAAAATAAAAATACAGGAATAAGCACTTTCGTCTCTGTAACCATATCAAGCAGATTTAATCACATTTACAATCAATAAAAACCTTCTGGTTTAAATACCATCAAATCATTCACGTTACCACATTAACTAATTAAAATTTAAAATAACATCTAATTAATAAATACTAAAATAATATCCGACTCATTAAATAGAATCGTTATTTTAAAAAATATTCCTACCTAATACAAGCCTTCAGTTTCAAACGACATCCAGTAGAGGTCATCGTTTAGCCCACACCCCACAACAGCATTTTAATATCCAGTATAATTCCCATTTTTCTAAATAAAGTGACCAACCTCCACCTCTTACATCAATACTGTATAATCGGCACTTAGTTTTAGATTCAGCTCTTGCCACTTTCTCAGTAAAATCTAAAAGTAAGTGCCAATTACATGATTTTAATGAATCAATTTTTTGTTAAAATTGAATCTGGTCTACAAGATGAGATAGTTCAATTATCCATCTTAATAAAGTTCCTTGGTGTTTTAGAAGTCTAAGTTTTCTTATCTGGGTGTTTTGGCTTTGTTTACTGCAGTTTGGATCCCGTTGTTTTCTGTATTGGTTTTTATTTTCCTCAGGTGCATTGTGAGTGCCTGCACTACTTATTGTGGATACACTGGGATATGCCACAGCCTGATATGGAACTAAACACTGCTATCAATGTACCAACAAAGGGTCACTCACTTCATGACCTCTTAATGGTTGGTAGCAATCCTCTACTTAAATAACTGCATCTGCCACTAGTAATATGGGAGCCACTGTGCAAGTGAATAACATTTTTTTTTAAGTAAGATTAGCATTTTAGAAAAAAATCTACAAGACTACAAGAGACTCCAATTGCAACAGCTAAGCTTTTCTGCTTCTTTGGAACTTGGGGCTGTACCTCATGGACTGAGAATTCTTAAAAATGCCAGTATATGCTAATACCCAGAGTTATTGAGAATGTGGGAAGAGCTGAATCTAAAACTAAGTACCGATTACATGGTATTGATGAATCAATTTTTCGTTAAAATTGAATCTGGTCTGCAAGCTGAGATAGTTAAATTATACATCTTGATAAAGTTCCTTGGTGTTTCAGAAGTCAAGTTTTCTTCTTTGGATAATTACCATACTGTGTCATAGCACTGGAACACATGCATTCGCTGTCTTCTAACACACTTTTTGTGTTAAGTAGTTTTAAGTTTCCTGAGTTGAGGGCACTGGGGGAGCATTCACCAACTGGTTGTTTACCTTCCATGAAGATAAACAAGCATAGGATACCTTTTGTGGAGTAGATCCCCTTATAGGCTCTTCAGTGGAGTGGTTGACACTCCCCAGGCCAAAGAAGTAAATAGAAAAGGAAAAGCTTTTTTGTTCAAAGTAATCCACTCTTGTATTCCTCTAGATATTTTGTGGGTGGACAGCTAACCAGAGTAGAATGTATTAAAACCAGCAACCACTCTGACTCCAATAACTAATGCCCAACGTTTATTCACAAAATCACAGTAAAAAAATAATAAATAAAAATCGGGTCAAGCGCTTTCGTATTATCACTTCTTCAGAACAAATTCATCACTCATTCATTCATGTTCATTTAACCCTGGGGTTCACTAGCATTAAATCTTAGTTGCCATTTAACTTCAGCCCTCAATAATTTATTATTCCAATCACCACCTCTAAAATCATGTCCTACCACTTCTAATATCCCAAACTTAAAACTATGACTAGGGAACATTTTTACATGTTTATACAGGGCATTTTTTTCATCTTTTTCTTTATACTATAACAGTGCTCATATATCCATGTTAGTATTAAACATGAATTAAAATATAGGGCATTAAAACGTTAAATTTTAGGGTACATATATATATTTGTTTTAATGAATATTCTCTTCTTTCTATACCTTTTGATACTATTATATATTGCACACTGCTGTTCTTAGAGTTTGATACCATTTTTGTATGTCTCTTTAAAAGATTGGTTGTACCTAATTAAGGGATTGTTAATTTATTATATAAGGCAGAGTTGTGAGTGATGAATTTGTTCTGAACTGATTTTTATTTATTATATTATTATTTTTTTACTGTGATTTTGTGAATAAACTTTGGGCATTAGTTATTGGAGTCAGAGTGGTGCTGGTTTTAATTGTCGTGTTGTACCACTCTTCACCCTTGGTTTTATTATCAGAGTAGAATGTATACATTCTCAGACTCGAGTAATAAAAACATGATGCAATCCTCCTTTGAACTTTAAATTATCCAGTTTATTCAAGGTAATCAGCTCTTTTGTCTATCAGACTTAATCAGATGCAATGTTTCTTTGGAGATAAAGGGGTGGAAATAAATCTTAAACCTGTTTTGGAATATGTCCTTCAGCAGCATATGGACAGATAGTCTAAGCTCCCTTTAAATTTCACAGGCAAACTGAAGTTAACTGAATTGAACATTGTGCAGTCGGTTCTGTATTCTGTCACAGTAATGTCATTTCAAATCTTTGGGAGGGGACTGACAGATCAGTGTTATCTCTAATGCTGTAAAGTTTGAGAGGTCGTTATGTAGAGAACTTATAAGCTACTAGGCCTGCAATTATGCTATGTG
The DNA here is from genome assembly GCF_019279795.1 of Protopterus annectens. Taxonomy (NCBI): domain Eukaryota; kingdom Metazoa; phylum Chordata; order Ceratodontiformes; family Protopteridae; genus Protopterus; species Protopterus annectens. Next base: position 1,156,943,152 of record NC_056747.1, on the reverse strand, counting down.
GCATGATGACTGGATTGTATATGAAGGCTCAGTGCTGCAAGAGGGATTTATTCTGCAGTAGGTCAGCAGTGAACAGAAAAAAGAGGTTAAAAAAATATGGCTAGATATTTTTTTTATTTGCTAACTCTTATAGAGTCCTATAGTTCCTAAAAGGTCCTGTCTTTGATTATATGGTTTGGCCTTGGAGGGATTTGTAGTTGTCTCCCCAACAGAAAAAAAAAATGTCTCAGTTGTTTTGCCCCAGAAAACAAATGAAAATCAGCCTTAAGCTATTATTCATAGTAAATATCACTACAGCAAAACCTGTCCTGCACTTTCAAACTGATTTGCTCTTCAGTGCTAAGGATGAATTCATAGTCGTCCAAATTCCCTAAATGGTGACAATTTATTATCTGGGAATTGCAATGACTAGGAATTGCTTGACTGTACAGCAGGAAAAAACATGCAGCAGAGCTCCTACCAAGTGCACTATACCACAAGTACCATGAGGAGTATACAGTAGGCCCTAATCCCGCTGTTCCAGGCCATGCACATGCACACACACATACTGGCAAGTACAGTAGCCATTTCTGCACAAACACTCACTGAATTTTCTGAATAGCATCCATCCTGTCAGGTAGTATTGCTTTCTTGAAAGATCAGTATAGTCTGAAAATGAAAAAAAAATAGTTACGTTGAGCTAGACAGTAGTAATATCATTGCAACACTATAGGTAGATATTGTTAAGTTTTTGTTCTACTCCAAAATGGCCTAATGTGAATATCTGTATTGACATGATTTTGTTTCTGGACTGAGCATTTGCCTTCCTGCAGTATACTGTATATCCATAGAAGATGAAGTTGTAATAACCATATTTGTCCTCCTGGTTCAGAATGAAAGTACTCTGAATGAATGCCTACTTTCAGAATCTTTGGACAGAGTGGAAGATTTTCCCAGAAGCACACTCTGGTTTGTGTCATCTGTCCTTTTGTAAGCACACTGAAGTAAGTCCTTTTTTCAGCTACAGACAGTGCTTATATTAGATTACTTTTTGTGAAGTTGAGGAAATGGTTACCTGCAGGGACTCCTCTTCCCCTCCCCCTTCCAGCAAGGCATGTATCATTTCCTGAAATTATAGCCACAGCTGTTCTCTGAGTTGAGATTAATTCTGCAAAGTCAAAGAGCTACAAATGCTCAGAAGATTAGAACAACATGTGTTTGACCCCAGTGTGACTGGAAAAAATGGAAGAGCTGCAAACATTTCCCAGGGTACGTATTTCCTGAACCAGACATCAGTATGATGTAATATTCGGGTATATATATTTCCCAATAAAGTATCACAAAACTTCTTGCAAACCCAAGATGGTGAACACAGAAAAAGCAGACTAGTAGCAGAGAGCTCTACTGACCAAAGTTGTAGTCTGGCTACTGCAACCAGAATGATGACATTCCACTTATTGCCCACTAGTACTTTTATTGGCTACTACTACAAACAAAAAAAATGTGAATTCTGGTTTCATTCCATCATTTATAACAAGGCTGTTGTATTTTTTTTTTCAGTTACATCAAGGAAGCCTAAAGATGATGAAAAAGATGGCCTGATATACAGATTTGTATCACGAACAGAAATGGAGAATGACATAAAAAATGGGCGGTACTTAGAGCACGGCGAATATGATGGAAACCTGTACGGAACCAAGATTGACTCCATTCATGAGGTTATTGATGCTGGGAAGATGTGCATCTTGGATGTAAACCCCCAGGTATGACTGGAAGCAGCTGTGAACCCTGATTTAGTATTATATGAAACTGTTTGTGCAAGGTCAGAACTGATTCCTCACATATAACTAAGGCCATAATTCAATGGTTAATTGCAGAAGAACCCAAAGTATGATTTCAGTGCAGCCCATAGGCATGTATGACAGAAGAACAGTACCTGAGGGTGCTACTCATGTGATGGGAGAATAATCCCCCTCCCGCTGCACAACGTAAAGAAATTTCCCAATGTGATTATCGGCATCTTCCAGGTAGGGTGAAGAGGAGTCTTTTCAGTTGATCGAAGATGCGCCTACTAGTACAACTGGCAAAGAAATTTGGTCATTTTGATTAATCCTGTTTCTAAAGATGGTTCCCTAAAAACATGTCCCTCTGCGTTACTTGTCACTTTTACAATGGCTCATGAAAGCAACCAACACTATAAAAAAAAAAACACCCCGAGTAACAGTTGCTTAAATCTTTTGTGCATAATACACACAGCCTTACAATCATGTGCCTGTTTGATTGACACAATATCGCATTCTCATTCTAACCTGTATTTTAGTACTTGATGTCAGCTAAGTATGACTATCCCTTAGATGTGTTTATTTTAAAAATAATTAAGAGGTGACCCATATCAGCCACTCTCATGAACTGCCGTTCCTCAGTACACCCTATCATGGTACCCCCTCCTTAGTGCTGACATTGTGTACAGATTCAGGCTGAAACCACCTCCTCAAACTTTGTCATGCAAACTAACTCATACTGGAATTGTGCATGTTAATATGCTGAACTGCTTTGGTTTGGACTGTTGTATATTGAATGTTTAGGTAGTTCTTCATCCTGATCTGGTTTCACAGGCTTTGGAGAGTGAAGGAATTCTGCAAAATCCGTCTTGGTTTTCACACTGCTGGTCATGGATCCTTCTGGAAAGAAGGAAGTGTGGGAGGCTAATTTAGGATCATATATACCATGTGTGACAGAAGGTGTGCTTGAATGGTAATGTCTGTTGTCACTCAGGTTCTTTTTTTTGTTCTGTTTTTTTTTTTTTTTTTTTTTTTAATTAATGCAATTTCTAATTAATTAAGGTAAGTGTAACAGCTTAGCTTAGAGAGTAAGACTATAAGACTAAGGAAGAAACTGCGGAATCTTGGAGAGAGAGCAGATAATGGAATTAATCAATATGGGAGCTGAACAATTTAATAATAAAGATAAGGGAAGTGAAGGGAGAATGAAATAAAAATGCTGCTATTTGAAGAATGCCAAAGGACCGGCGAGTTCAGATGCCTGCCTCTCCTTCTTACTGTAGCCTCACACTGCTTACTAAGCATATATCAGCCATAGCAGTTCTCTAACTACTGCTTGGAGCCAAATCTTCCAGTACCTAGATGATAGGCTGTTTGCTGCTTGCTCCCCAGGACTACTAAATTGCCAACATGTACAGCTTCTCCTCATCCTCCCACATTCCAAAGACATGCTGTAGGTGGATTGGACACTCTAAATTGGCCCTAGGTGTAAGTGTGTGCCTTCTGTGGAAGGTTAGGCGCTGGGCTGGCAACTCAACACTGTAAAACTCTACTGCCAATCATGTGTGGACAGGTGATCCGCTGTGGCAACCCCTAACCGGGAAAAGCCGAAAGAAGAAGAAGAAGACAGTCTCTCCTCATCAAGTTCAACATTCCCAAGTAACTATGTAACCCCCACTTAGCATTGTATCTTCCTAGACTGTACTTTGAATGCCAAAGTCTTTAATACCTTCACACCAGAAGAAAAAAAATGAAAGCTCCTCCAAACATCTTTGCAGTGCTTGCTTTAGTCCTAAGGTAATACACTGGAGCATGTACTTAAGATCCTGAGATATGTGTAGTAGTTATGTACATAGTGCCCAATGCATGATTACAAGATCCTGAGATATGTAGTAGTTATGTACATAGTGCCCAATGCATGATTACAAGATCCTGAGATATGTGTAGTAGTTATGTACATAGTGCCCAATGCATGATTACAAGATCCTGAGATATGTGTAGTAGTTATGTACATAGTGCCCAGTGCATGATTACACATGAAGCCATTGCACTATTTTCTGTATTTGTTATCGCAGCAACACATACAGCTAATATCATCGAGAATCCATAGTGCAGACTTGTGTGTGAAATACCTAGCATGGTGGCTCCACCCCCACCAGCCTTTCCATGAGCAAACCATTTCAAGATCCCCTACCTACTGCTTTTCTCACCCCTGATGCCTCTGTCATAGTATGGTGGTGGCACCCCTAGGGGAGGATGTCCCATGGTTCCTGTTATCCCTAGGGCAGGATGTGCCATGGTTCCTGTTCCAGACTGCCCTTCCCTAGGGATCTTCAGTGGTCAGTATCAGATCGCATGTTGCTTGTCTTGTGAATCAGCAGAGTAAAAGGCACCCACTCATTTTCAATATGTGGAGACACAGTGAAGTTTTGGGACTGGGTTATAGCCCACACACTATTCCTGGCTGCAGTCCACATACCAGAGATGAATATTACAACGAACCAGAAAAACATGAAAAGAAGATGATGGGAACAACCCAGTTGTGTATCTCTCTTCATCATCATTGAATGTATTAAAAATGTAGACATCATCATCATCATCATGTACTGGATGTTAGGAATGTGGACGTTAATCTACTTCTAGTACTGCAAAAGTGCAGACCTTCACAGTGTGTGATATCTGTATTAAAAGTGTATGCTTGTGACAGTCAGTGATATGCTACTATTCAATTCATTTTGCTGTAGGCAATGAGGCCATAGTAAATAGCAATGCGTTCTGATTTCTAAGGCATTCTTTTTACGTTTCCTACCTTTAGAGGGACATGGTCATTCCTGTGATATCCTGCCATATTAAGTCATTCCTGGGCACATTTTCCACTCAGGAACTAGTTCTAGAGCTACTCTGACTTTCTCAGAATATCCCATCGTTTGTGATCTGAGTACTATCTCATTAGGATGCTACCACATATCACTGCAGTTTACAGTTCATACAAAATGTTACAAATATTCGCACGTCTTTGCATTCAGAGTAATCCCTGCAGATGCTGCTACTCTTTGTCCTCTCATTTAGCTTCCTTAGAACTGTGTGGTACTAAAATGTGGTAGCAAGTCATGTGGACAATCAAGTAATTATTAACACGCATGCATTATTCTAATAACAAGGTTAGGAGTCTGCTGTTCATTACCTTTGTGCTGACGCAACATCGCTGCTGTTCTGTCTCAAAAATATTGTAGCACCCAGAGCAAACATTTAAAACAAGCAGCACTTACACAATAATTTGTGAAAACATCTTTAATCCTTCCCCTGTAAGATCTTGTTTGCCAGCAAATACGTACATATTGTATATACGTACATCACTCTCTCTCTCTCTCTCTCGCTTTCTCTCTCTGTATATGTATATATATATATATATATATATATATATATATATATATATATATACACATACATATATATATATATATATATATATATATATATATATATATATATATATATATATATACATACATGTGTGTGTGTGTATATATACAATATATAGATTTGTTAACCTAATAGGTAGACTGCTTTAAAGACCCTGTTCAGCCACGACTCCATCCCATATGGGTAGAAGTCAGTGTAAGCAAAAACATACATTTGTGCAATTATATAGTATCCATACACAGTTACAAATTTCAAGATTATGCATGCTCTACACTGAATATATTTGTATATAGAGTTATACATAGTAGAGGAGTTTATACATATAAATACTGAATGGCAGAGAGAACATACAATATGCATAATTATTACTTATTTGCTGTTTAGAACAGATATACATAGTGATATGTCCAGGGAACAAAGTGGAGTAGATAGCAAAACTGTTAGCCTGTATTTATAAAACATCTGCATGCTGTGTCACTAGGCGTTTCTTGGCAAGAGTTGTTCTGAAATTGCAAGAAGAGTTTCTTTGTCTCTCAGGTCAGGAGGATAACTGTTCAATATGGCAGGACCAAGCCATGAAATGGCCCTTTCACCAAATATTGTTTTTAACGGTGGTCTTTGAAGGGAAATATGATTAGGTTATGAATTTCTAAAGGAGCAATTAGGTTCTGTAATGATTAGGAGTCTTCATCTGAGACAGTCTCCTTTTAAAATGTTATATATTCAGTTATCGGGAGCCAATTTGCCGTATGTAGAAGACTGCAGTGATGAGTGGAGATGCCTGCCAAAAGGGCAAATCTGTAGATTTTGTTTACAGTGGAATTCTGGGGGACATATTTTAGTCTGGGGAGGAGATCAGTTTTGGCTATGGCCAGTCTAGTGACAGGTGCAATACTCTATAACAAGGCTTCAGTTGGAAGAGGACTTTGTGCACATTGTTATCTGTGAGTATAGAGAGGGTAAGAGAATGGTTAGGACTGAGACCAAGTATTTACATTCTGTAACAGCAGGTACAAATTTTTTCTGTCTTTTTTTGGTAACCTGATTTTGTAATTGTGTATATTTGAGTGAAGGGAGGAGAAAAACATTACACTGTTTTTTTGGTGATTTTTTTTTTATTGTTTACTGACAGTTTGTTGCTTGAGGCTCATTGACACAATTTGTTGAAGGACTGTGGCTATTGGGTTTACAAAGTATGGTGGTCATTTATTAGCTTACAGTAGGAAAATGTCATCTCTGTGACGTACAGCATTCAATGAGGGAAGATCATTTGGGTGTTTGTTAATGAATAAGGAGCTGATAACAGGGCTTAGTACTTAACCTCGTGAGACTCCTGTAATGAGTGTACCAGCTTCAGATACATGATTATTTGAATACATTTCAACAGTTCTGTTCTCCGGAAAAGTTTGGAAACATTTAGTATTATTTTGACCAAAGGTAAGTTTGTCAAGCTTGGTGAGAAGAAGATTGTAGTCAGCTGTTTAAAAAGCCATATTCGTATCTACAAAAATACCAACAGTAATGAGGCCTTTGTTCATGTTACAATAGATAGAGTTGGTATTAGTGAGTAGAGCAGTTAAGGTGCTGAAAGCATTTCTGAAGCCACATTGCTTATCTGATAGGAGGCCAAAGCTATTTTATGTGCTTAAGAAGTCTGAAGCTTTTCAAAAATTTTACTTAAAGGGCATAGAGTAGAGATAGGGCAACAGTCTTTATGGCATTTGAGGAGGGTATTTTTGGAAGGTGGATAATGACTGAAGGTTTTAATGCAGGACACAGTATACAAGTAGTTATGGATAAGATATACTTTACATCTTTGCTAAGAATTACTGGATAAATTGAGTGTTTGGGGGATGATTGTTTAAGGTTGTTAAGTAAGCTGATAGTTTCTTTTTCAATGATTTCCCTAAAATGGAAATTAGATGTAAATTCAGCAGTAGGCTAGACGGGGTCTAGAGCAAGGTCGTTTACTGGAGTTTGATAGTCATTATTTGTAGGTCTGAATGAGTTAGTGATATCCTGGATGGAAGATAGAAGAAAAGATTTAAAATCTTCTGCTACTCCCTGTGTTAAAATAATGGGTAGGTGGGTGGTTGGGTGTCGCTATGTATATGATTGGTCATTTGTTTCAGTTTTTCCAGAAATGCTTGTGATTAGAGACAGCTGAAAGTTGTTTCTAGTTTTTCTGAGGTTTAGTAGTTTTGATGAAGATTTATATCACTTTCCTTTTGCTTCCATGAACTCCAGGCAATGTCTCTTTTTAAAATATCCTTTAAAAAGCAGGGGCATGCTTGTCTCCACATCTCCTGTTTACACACAGAAAAAGCATGTCTCAAATGTCTTGAGAGGATGTTTGTGAAGAATGTTTTGCTGTTTTTATTTTTCATATTGCACCTTAGTAAAGTTTATTGCAGATACTGTGACTTACAAAATCCAAGGTTTAGTCTGCTTAGGGTATACTATTAGAAGGAATAGAAGTTTACAATGCCTCTTGGTGCTGTGACATTATTTGAGCATATTGACCAATTTCTGCTCCTGCACAGTTGTCTTATATTCTCCCCTCCCAACCCATTTCTCCAGCTGTCCTTTGGCCCCTTGGCCCCGTAGCTTTAGAATTACCATTCCATGCCTACATTTCCAGTTAATTATTCTAAATTAAAGACATAGTACATTATTTCCACTGTAACCAAATTTCTTGCTTCTACAATTGTAAATCTGATAGTTACAGTTGCAACTTTCTTCACAGTAAAATTTGTTTAACCATAACTACAATTCTTTACATACATTCATCTCATCATAATTCTTTCCTTTCACCCTTGTACTTCCTTTATATCTCCTAAAACATTTGGCTGGAGACATGCCTTCAAATCTTGGCACTCACGACTAACAGGAAATATATTTTACAATTCATCACCATAGAGCACAAATTTTCCCCAGATAATATTTTATGAAAATAACTAAAAACACTTGAACATTATGACTGTTTCAGTTATACTTCCTGCAGGTTTATTCAATTGAACAGTAAGGTTCTTCATGTTAAATCTGCTTACATTGTACAAAGATAAAATTCTGAGTAAAAAAACGTTTGAGAGTTGGCCCTTATGGCAGAGCTCCAGCAGTATCAAGGTTGAATGTAGTGACCACAAAGACAGAATTCTCAGTGAAAATGTTTGGGAGTTGGGTCTTATGGCAGAGCCCGTCAGTACTGAGTGGGATGTAGTGACCACAGGCTCTGCACTCTGAAGGAATCTGGGGCCTGAGAAAATATATATTTTTTTATAATATATAATTTAAATAATAATCTTTCAATAATTTAAATAATAATCTTCCACTATTTTCCCATTTGGAGTCTTGACTGAAATATGTCTCTGGTATTGCCCTCTCAAATTTAATTTGCTTTTCTGAAAATAAACCATGTGTAAGACAAGGGGATGTAGACTTACATTGGAAAAAAGACCTGAATTTTTTCATCTACTCAACTTTCCAAAAATGAAAGTTCCACAATTCCCAGCCCACTCTGGGCTGTCATACAGTTATTGTTGCATGGTTGTACCAAATTTTACACAACTATTTACTTACCACCCCCAGCTGTATTACCTTTGTTAAAGAAGTATGTTGTTATATTCTTTCTTTAACTCATTCTTTGTCGAGATCTCAATATAAATAGGAACTTCATCCTCCATCAGCCTCTAATAAGCCACCTTAACCTGATGAACCTCTCCCAGCTGATTAAGGAAGGTGCCACATTATTTACTTCTACCAAATCTACTTTGGTATTTGTTCTAGCACTTTCCTTAGAAAAGGTGGTAGAGTCTAAGGGCAGTTATTGGCAAGACTCTCATGGCCTCTGGTAAAATTGCCTTGTATATTCTATGATCCTATGTGCTTATCAATAATATGCCTAATAGACTACAAAACATGATATTTTTTGTCCAGTGATTTATGTCATCACTCTACCATTCTTTCTGGTCTTTCAAAACTGGTAAATCCCTCCTCAACTAAAATTTTCATATTCCTTGACCAAAAACTTTAATAGTCCATTGGAAGCTGAGTTGCATCTTACCATCTAGGCAGAAATGTATAATTGTACTGGCTCCACATCTGCACTGTCAGCATTTTATAATCTACTGTCTGATATAAAAGAAAAAAATAGCACATCATTAAATGGTATCAAAAGATCTCCCACCTACCTTGTATCTCAGAAGATCTAAGCGCTATTATTAAGACCAGAAACACAGCTTAGAAAGGCTGGAAAAAAAGAAAACTTTTGCATCTGTCTAAACTTCAGCACTACAATACTACAGAAATGTTCAGAGTACACTTGTCTGTACTCTGCAAAAATTTAGGAAAACCATCAAATCTATCAGATCTAGTAAAGCCTTTCCTAAATCTCATACCACATTTTACCTGACAACAGATATGATTTAAAGGATCCATTCTAACATCTCCAATAGTTCCTCTTCTCATTACACTTTCTTTCACCTTGGAAACACCTCAGTGCCATCTTCAGTGCTACATGAAACTATTGAAGGTTATCCACCACCTTCATCATCATCATCATTATCAACCCACCCTTTTCTCATTTTCTACATGGAGTCAGGGTGCCATGTTAACTGTCTCCATCTCTTTCGATTTAATGCCCCCTCCTACCTTCTTTGACACTCATGCCTGACTGTCACAGTTCTTCTCACGCAATCCATCCATCTCTTTGCTGAACACCTTCGTTTCCTCTTAATTTCTTCCTGTCTGTCCCAAATCTTCTTCACCAGATTGTCTTCTGATTTCCTGCATATGTGTCTGAACCACTGTAATCTGTTCCCTTTGAACTTCTTTGCATTTGGAGCTACTTTGGCTTCTGCTCTGATGTCCGCATTTTCTTTTGTCTGTCCTACAGTGTGCATCCTACCACCTGTCTTAGGCACTTCATCACCTCTAGCTTCCTCAACTGCTCAGGTTTTTGTACCATACAGTAGTTCTGGATGCACCACTGTTTTTGTATACATTACTTTTCAGATTTTTTTCTGTCATACAGTATTTCTGGTACAACATGCCACTTGGCTACAGCCCCTCTGATTCTAACTTTGACCTCCTCATTAAGACTTCCCTTCTCCTCAACCACCTCTCTCAGATACTTGAAGCTGTTAACCCATTCCACTATTTCCCTTCTTTCTCATTTCTCAGCTTCTTCTGATTTCCCCATTTGCTGCCATTACAGCTGTCTTATCTGTACCCAGTATCATCCCATGTGATTTCAGTTTTGAATTCCATTGCCCTAGCCTTTGCTGAAGTTCGTGCTCAGAGTCTGCCTTTAATGCCACATCGTCTGCATTCACCTTTGTTGATCTGTCCCCTCTTGGTACTTTAAAGCATTGCCATATAAATTGCAAAACTGTTCAGATCTTTAGACTATAAATACACCCCCCACTTTCACTACCTACATCCCAAAATCACACTGCTAAACCTCTAGCACATATTTGTAATCTTTACCTTACCACAGCAAACATACCACCTAGTTTTAAACATGCCTTCAGCAACATACCCCCCAAAGTCCTTAACTGAGGCCTATGAGCCAAACTTTATAAACATAAATCAGAGAAACACTTATTTATAAACAGCAGCTGGAATGTATGCAGAAGTACAGCCTCTTATCTGATAAACGGCATGTTTCCATTCAGAATATATCACTCAAATATCCACCCTATGTGTTATTTCTCCAAGTTTTACCAATGTGGAAAAAGGCTTGCTCACTGGTGCTGTTCTTCTCAGCTTAAAAAGTTAGTTTGAAACTGTTAACCATTCCCTTCTATTATGTAAGTTTAGTGAATACAGTCTCCCTCATGATGCAGTTTCCTGATTTCAGAATTATCTGGCTAACCGATCTTTTTGCATGGCGTTTCTTGCTGATTATCTTATGACACCGCTACTTTTGTCACTCTCCATTTATCCTTTCTCACAGAACATTCCACACCTGATTTTTCACCGCTACTTTTGTCACTCTCCATTTATTCTTTCTCACAGGACATTCCACACCTGATTTTTCACCGCTACTTTTGTCACTCTCCATTTATTCTTTCTCACAGGACATTCCACACCTGATTTTTCACCGCTACTTTTGTCACTCTCCATTTATTCTTTCTCACAGGACATTCCACACCTGATTTTTCACCGCTACTTTTGTCACTCTCCATTTATTCTTTCTCACAGGACATTCCACACCTGATTTTTCATAAGTTTAAAGAAAAATCAGGTGTGGAATGTCCTGTGAGAAAGAATAAATGGAGAGTGACAAAAGTAGCAGTGTCATAACTAAACCTTGTATAACTACAGCAATAAGATAATCACCAAGAAAGGTTTGGTTTGAGAACTTTAAGTTTCCTAACTGTGTGGTGCAAGGTGATGGCTTGTACACACAGTTAGTCGAACTATTCAACAACACTGGTTTGGCATTTATGAATACGCTTATTCAACACTATAAGCTTGAACTTGTGTCACTAAACAGAAAGCATGGACACTAAAATTAGAGCATCACAGGCTTTCAGTTCTCTGGCATCACTTTATTTCGGGATAAATGCAAAATTAGAAAGACATAGAGCTTCCATTGTTCAAAGGAAGCAAAAAAATCTTAAGAGGGATCTTGCCACTTACAGTACAAAAACAGCGTATCCATTAAAAAACAAGAGAGGTACTATAAATGGTGACATTTCATCTAAGGATGTTGAAACATTAAACAACAATGATAATTGTTCAAATAAAGACATTGGTCCGAAAGCTGTTCAGCGGACAGTAAATGACAACGATATAAATGAGTTTCACCATTAAATAGTACTCAAGCCAGTACATCTTATGCACAGGCAGTGTCTACTGTCAATAAGTCTGGTCCTTTTTTAATGGACAAAACAGGAACAAGAAAACTCCAAGGTGGTCCGGGATGGTTCAAACGAGGAGCAAAGGGAAGGGCAAAAGTCGCAAAAAGAATTAGAGTACACTATTAATGTTTGCAACTTAACCAATGATGTTTTGTCTAGTGATATGACATCTGTACTTAGAAAGGGTTTTTCTTTCATTCCCTTAAACAAAGTTAATATTCCCAGATTGATAGCTGATTTCAAATTGTATCTCAGAAAGTTGAATTTAAAGTATATTTTTGATGGCGTTAGTAAAATTGAACCCATGGATTTTGAATGTAAGAAAAAAAGTACATATAACCCTTTATTGAATTCAACTTTAATGGTATTTGGTAAATTATGTGAACAGGAATTTAGAAAAATTCGACAACTCAATAATATGGAACCTAATTTAACATCTTCTGAGATGTCTGCTTTAGATATGTTAGCCAATAACAAAGACTGGCGTGTCATGTAAGCAGACAAAGGGGGTACCATTGTTATTATGAAGTCTGCAGACTATAGTATAGTAATGAACTCTTTGTTGAGTGATCAAAATTGTTATCAAGTTGTTACTAAAGAATACATCAGTAAAAGTTTTTTGAGATTGGATACTTGTTTATTTGACTTATTTAGTCAGGGCAATTTAGATTATTCTGTATATGATTTTTTTTAGTAGTTGAACATCCAAAGCTGGCCACACTATTTGGTATTCCTAAGTTACACAAAAATTATAAGGATCTTCCCTTTAGACCAATAGTGTCAGCTAGTTTTTCTAAGACAGAGTCTATTTCCATTTGGCTTGACAAACAGTTGAATCCAATAGTACAAAGGACAAAATCTTATTTGAGAGACTCATGGCATTTATTGGAATGTTTGGGTCGATTACATCAGAGTGATATGTCAATTAAGTTTGCGTCACTAGATGTAATATCTTTATACACAAGTATAAATTAGACTATTGGTGTAGAATATTTGAGGGAATATTTAAGTCAATATACCAACCTTGAGAACAATATGGTTAATACCATATGTGTGTTAATGGATTTAGTACTAGAAAACATTTTTTTTTACATTTGAAAATAGTTATTTTCAGCAAATCTCAGGAATTGCAATGGGTTCTAGAGTTGCATCTAGTTTTTCCAATTTAGAAATGGCAATGTGGGAAATCAAATTCCTTGATTCACATCCATTATCAAAAAATATATTATTTTACAAAAGATATATAGATTATTTGATTTTTTATGGGAAGGGGATGTTGATTCCTTCCATACATTTGTGCATTATTTAAATTGTTCCACAGATTTTTTGAAATTCACTGTTGGTAATTTTGGAGACAATATAGTCTTTTTGGATTTACATCTAAGTATTAATAAAGAACATACACATTTTGAGAGCAGCATTTTTAGAAAGCCCACTTTTGTCAACCAGTATTTACACCACAATAGTTTACATCCATCTTTTATGAAGCATGGTGTAGTTAAAGGACAGTTAATTAGACTTAGTCATTTGACTAGTAGAGATGAAACTTTTCTTAATGAAACAGTTAAATTGATGAACTTTTTTGTGGAAAGAGGCTATGACATAATTTGGCTAAATAATATATTAAGAAAAGTCATTGATCTTAGGTCCAGTAAAGCATGCCCTATATTGAATCAAATCAATGACTCAAATGTAGTAAATAATATTGTAGATAGTGTTTGCAGTAATTACAGGTTAGTTTTCCTATTCCAATTTCCAGTGAGATGGCAATCATTAGAAATATTATTTGGAATAATTGGAAGGTGGTGTTGGGTAACACTGATTTGTGTGCTGTTATAAATTTCCACTTTTTACTTATGAGAGGACGGTTAATATTAAAACCATTTTAGAAAGAGGTTTTGGTGAGTACACTGATCAGACTACTTTCAATTTTGATACATTCCCTTGTGGAACTTGCAAACAGTGCAGGTACATTTCTGGTACTAATACAGTGTTTTTCAAGCATGCAAATAAGATCATTCACAGTGAAGGACATTATACCTGTAAGACTAAAAATGTGGTTTATGTTGCTTTGTGTGTTTCATGTGAACATTTTTATGTAGGGAAAACTATAAGAACACTAAATAGGCGTATATATGAACACATTTAACTATAAGAAAAAAGGATATGTCTAATGCCTTAGCAAAGCATGCTATTACTTGTTCAAATTATAAAAAAAGTTTTCATTTTCTGTGTTAGAAAAAGTTAGTGATGATACATTTTCTGGGAATTAGTTATTTTGGAATGTAAAGAAACCTAGTGGCAGATTTTATTCAATGCAGATCAGCTTCCTGGATTGAATGACATGATTAACATAAAATGCTTTTTACAAGCACAAAGGCTGTAATTAAATATATACACATTTTTATTAGTGATATAAGTGTACAAATATGTGTATTTTTTAATTTGTATATTGTAGTACAAAAATATTTTAATTTGAATTGTTTATGTTTTTTTTTAAGAAATATGATGAATTTCTTACATATATTGTATTTGAAAAAAATATATTAAGTGTTTTACACATCTTATTGGCTTTTCAGATCACATGAGATGGTTCATCTAGTATTTAAATGATTTAAAATGTGTGGGTGATATTTCTGATGAAGTTCATGATCATTAAAGTGGACGAAACGTGTTAAAATCTAAGGTTGTGGCAGTTTTCTTGCTTCAGTCGTATTACTGGCATTTTTTACTTGGTTTTTGGTGTGTGTCAGTGAAGTCTTTGAGTACAGACTACCCAGTTTTAATTCCCAATCCAGTCACAACACCTCAATAATTAAAACCATTGAAACAAAAAGTTCATATTCATTCACCTAGCCAATACTAGTGACCATCATTGTATTTCCATTCAAAAAGCAAATGGGTACCTATCAAGGCAAGGTCTACCTATCTACTCAATGCCCTAATTTTGAAATCACCCAGAGAGCTACTGCCTGACCCCTGTCTAATAAACTGTCTTAACAAAATACCAGTTACTTTAAATAAAACGTCTCTCTGTCAGTTGTAGTCAACCTCCATTTTCACTATTGTTGTGCAAAAAGTCCTCATAAACTCACCACTGCATCCTAGAACATGTTACATAATCAAATTACAACAATAAATAGCATTAGCCAGCTAAAAAAAGTTAAAGGTGTACTTTGAAAAATAATACCAATGTACTTGTTTCAAAAATACTGGTCGATTTGTGGTCTAGCTTCTGCTGTTTCGGTTTCAGCGATTATTTATTTGTTCTAGCTCCCAAGAATTCATTGTAATACTGTATTATATGTTGACTGTAATGTAAATATTCATTGATTCTTGTTGCAAACATGGATATACATGCACACAGTGCCAGCTTTGTGAATTCATGCCATAGATGAAGGGCTACATGGAGGCTGGCCACCAACACAACTGCGCCTCCCATACATCACCTGGAACACCCTGGATATCCCATCCAAGCCTTACCCACATCATCCAAATTACTTTTTGTTCTTTCTCTCACATTTTGTTTGATTCTTTAGTTTTCCTTCACCTGTTTGTTCATTCATTCTAAATAAGAAACTATACTGTAATAACTACAGAGGAAATAATTACTTTAAGCTGGTGGTCTGGGGTGGCCACTAGGCCTGCCAAAGCCATGGAGGTTCTGGATGCCCTGAGGCACTTTTTGGAGTTTTTTTAATCAATCTTTTTCATCTATTGATGGCTTGAACACAGTCATGGTTAAAGAAACTCAGTCTTACTTTTCAGCTTTGCTTCTTCCTGCATCCTTTCAACACACCCTAGCTGACCAAGATTGCACTGCAATAACTTTTGAGAAAATAATTACAATAAGCCAGTCCCCAGAAGCCATGGGGTTAAAGATAATCTAAGGTGCATTTTATGGCTTATTTTTCAGCCTTTTGATCCAGTGATGGCCTGAACAAAAATCAGGACTAAGGAAAGAAAGTTTGTATTTTTCTATTTTAACACCTTTACTGAATTATCACTGAAGGCATAGGCAGGCATACCTTTATATTAAAGAAAAGAAACCATATTACCATATTCCCAGTTGCAAACATTATACATCACATATATTCATTCCTTTGTATATTTCTCATCAATAACATTATATACACTGATTAATTGCTGCCTTCCCTTAAACCTCACTCCTTGTCCTCACAAACATTATTTAGCAGGTATTGTTCCCATAATTTCTATTTTTTTCTATGTAATTTGCTCCTACCCATTTTCTGAAAATCCTACTTCCAGTTCTTTTATCTCTACTGCAATCTTCAATATTTTAAATACAGTCAGTTTAGATTTTAATTTGCATTTCCTAGTAATTGTTTTTTTTGGTGGCCACCAGAATTAAGCTTAACAAGGCCTACTATGTCTAGACAAATCATTTACTTACTTACACCCATTTGCTCATCCAATATTTCAGACACAGTAGGAAATGTTTAAAGTCTTCTAACTCATTACACTCCCAAAATATATGTTTTCATTTATCTCTTTCTTCTCCATCACACCTACAAAATGTCCAATCTATCTGAGGAAAAATTCTTTGGTGTCTGCCTGTGTTATGAAAATGCCAGTGCAAACCTTTCCAATGGAAAATCCTAAATCTTCAATACTTTGTTGTATTTTTTGAGAGCCATACATATGTCCTTCCATTGTTTCCTTGTGAATTATTCATCCAGTCTCTATTCCTAATCTTTTCTGAACTCCTCTGACTGAGTCCTACAGTTATTGTGCAGTATTTTATATATCCTACTAATTATACTTTTTTAACAGCAGCTTCTCTTCTAGATTCAGCTAAAAACTCTACCAGATCAGGATTCCCCTATATCCTTTTCTTTGCCTATACTAAGATATCAATCCATAATAAGGAAGGCTGTTTCTAGCCTGCAGTCTACATGTCTTTTTGGCTTCTTCTCATTATATTACTTTTCATTCTCTAGTTACTTGCTTTTAGTACATTTGTTCTTCACAAATTTTCTCCAATAAATTCCAACCTCCTCTTGCCTGTTCTCTGTACCACTAATTGCAGTCATCATAATCAACAAAATATCTTTTCTCCATTCTCATGTTGGTTTAGTTCTCAGAATATTTTCTGCCACTTTATGACTCTAATATTCTGTATGACTGCTGTTATTCAGCTTATAAATCTGCATCCAAAATCCCACTCTCTAATTTCTTGAATTTCCCATTTCTTCATCATCATCCCTTTCATCTCCGAATTATAGCTTTTTTGTGTTATGTATATGAGCCTTAACTGTGTAGTTCTAAAATTTCCCTTCAAATCAGATAATCCTAATCCATCCTGTTCTATTGGAAGGATCAGTTTATTCCACATGACCCTTGCCCTTTTCCTTCCCAGATAAAATCCTTCAGATCTTTATTAATTACTGTCTATAACTTCTAATCCGGTT
Organism: Protopterus annectens; assembly: GCF_019279795.1. NCBI lineage: Eukaryota > Metazoa > Chordata > Ceratodontiformes > Protopteridae > Protopterus > Protopterus annectens. The sequence continues at coordinate 1,156,925,671 of NC_056747.1, read as the reverse complement.
GATAAAAATATGCTTGACCTGTTTATAAAACTAAAGGGACTAAAGCATTTTCACTGCTTGTATCTTGTGGTATATATCTATAAACATGAGCTTCCAGTTTCTCAGTTTTTCTATTATCTTTTGTTTAGTATCTTCTCACCCAACGTTAGCTGTCATAACAGAATCCTTTTTAATTCATACTTTTAAATATTTCATTTTAGTGTGTTCCCATAAGTATGGGTATCACTGGACCAGTTAATTTGTGAGTACATAGTTTACAGCTATAGTCTTTGTTTTATTTTCATGAATTTTATATCATGAAAAGACTTGAAAATGTCTCAAAATGGTTTATAATACTGATATGTCCTTTTCTGTTGCATCAGGTAGAAAAACAATATCGTCTGCAAATAAAGTCAACTTTTCGTGATTAACTTATTTTCTTTACCAATGGTTCTAAACAACAAATGGGAAAGATTGCACCCCTGCCTGGTTCCTCTGGTCAGCAAAAAACTTGTCAGAAAGGACCCCTCCTACCTGAAGTTTGGCATTCAATCCCTCATATATCCTCCTAATTAACAATGTTATCATATCAGGGAATGCAAATGTTTCCATTGCCCTACTCATAAAATCCCAGCTTACTCTGTCAAATGCTTTCTCTACATCAAGACCCACCAACAACAGGGTTATTTTCTTAAACTATGCTTCTCTCTAGATCGTCATTGTTCTATTAATGTTGTCAAATATTTGCCTCCCCCCCACAAAACCAAATTGATCCACATCAGTCAATTTTTACAACACATTTGCCATTCTTTAAGTTATTATAGACATAGGAACTTTATAATCATGGTTTAAAATTGAATTGGGCCTGTAGGAAGCTAGGTCTGATGGTTCTTTACCATGTTTAGGTAATGCAGCCACCACAGCTTTCTTCCAGGAAGCTATTGATCCATACCTTCCAGATTTCTGCTACTTTCTTCCCTCCTAGTTTCCAGACTTCCACAGGAATACAATCTATTCCTGCAGACTTTCCTGCAGATTGATTGTATGTCACAATTTTTATCTCATCTTCTCCTGGTAACTGTTAATTGTTGAGTCTAGTCTACCTCTAACCTTCACATACTTACGCGTCCATAAATATTTCCATTTGTGCTCTTTCTTGATTTTTACATTTCTCTGCTTTTTACAAATATATATACAATTTCTGAAATATCGCTATTACCTACATAGGATCTCTTGTTATTTTTCTTGTCATAGGCTCCTACGTTTTGCAACAACCTTTTCTACTTTCTGCTGCCTAAGCTGTGCTAAAAGTTTTTGTGCTCTGGAGTTATTTTCAAAAAACAGCAATCTTGCTAAATTAATGCATATTATCCGAATCCTGCTTTGTTTTCTCGTTAGCACTTTGGAATTGTACCTCTTCTTGTTCTGTGAGATTCCTCTTATTCTGCAAGGCTTTAACTTTTGTCAGACCCTCTAAATAATTTATGCTAATTCTTAACCATATCTTTTTTCCTTTATTTCTATCCTATTTTAAATTCCACTGTCATTTTATCACACTCACTCACTATAATTTCTGAAAAAAAAATACATATCTTCTATAATTTCTGAAAAAAAACTATCTTCCCTAATAACTCTTGAATAATTTTCACTAGCCATTCCTTAATTGATTCTCTTTTTAGCAGGTAGGTGGGGAAGCACAATTGTTCTGCATTTTATATTAGCTGTTATTGGTGCACGATCTGAAGTAGTTATTAGGTATGTGTTGAAGCTTTCAATTAAATGCAAATATCCTGTGAAATATAATTTCTGTCAAGTCTAACCCAGTTATTGTAATTTGGGAAACAATGTGTAAATTCTCTCTGAGTTCCTACAACTGAATTCATGTCTTCTGTAGCAAATATTTTCATAAATTTCTTCAGAAATCTATCCTCTTTTGTTATGTTTTCTCTTCTAGGTCCCCAGATAACATTCTCACAGTTGAAAATCAAATTACCTTTCCCACCTGTAAGTAACATTTCCTGCTGAAAACTAAGTATTCCCTGCAACAAATGTCCTTAAGCTCTGTAATAGCAATTTTAGATAGAATATAAATACATGGCAGCATGATCCTCCTCCCTTGCCAGTAGCCGCTTACTACCACAAATTTAATATATTATATTTTTCCCCTTTCTGTCACTATTGGAGCGTCTCTAGCAATTAATATAAATACCTCCTTTTCCTTTGTCCCTGATACTCTGCTAAATATTCCCTCCTGGAATCCTTTCCTTATCAAATTCACATGCTAATTTTGTTCCAGATGTGTCCCCTGTAGCATTGCTATTTGCACTCTGCAATTCTTAACATAATTTAATACTCTTTCCTTTTTGTCTATACCTGTGAGGCCATTAAAGTTCCATAATAATATAGAGAATGTAGTAATTATGATAAGATGTTGTTATTTCTATATTATATGTGACACTTTTTATAATGTCTTATTTCCAGTTTTTATGTTGCTAGCACCCACTAATGTCTGGCAGGTTTATCTTTTCTATAGTTGTTTCTTGTCATCTCCATTGGAACCTATGTCGCATTTTAAGAGACTTTTCATTTTAAAGAAAACTCTCAAGAAGCAAAAAATAAATAAATGAAACTATTAATTTAAAACAAACACACAAAACCTTATACATCTTCAAATAATGAAAGTTTCACCCTCCTGATATGAACAATTGTCCGAAATTGACAACTGCACATAGTCATAGCCTACTGTAAAATTAAGATTATCCATGCTAGTTCTCATGTTATAGCCTGTACTCTTACTTACACTAATTGCTGTCTTTTCTTATCTTTATTCCCCTCCCAGATGTGAAAAACAGCTTGTATGCTTTCAGAAAACTTTTACCCTTAAATGAAAGTACACTGGCCATCTAGTAAATGCATTGAGGTATTTAGGTACCAGGAAAACTGCTATCTCTTATTCACTTTGAACCATTTAATCATATATTTTTCTCAGCAAACAATGTCCAGAGCTCTTGAAATTTATTGTCTGAACCTGAAGTCAGACTGTCTTCATGGAAACATAAGAACAGAATGTTCAGCTGCCACCAGCTACAGGCTTCTTAACTCACACTGAACATTTCTTTGTTAAAGGAAAATGTTTCATTACATTCAGAGTGTTCTCTTATTTTTATTGCACACATGCTTACATATGAAAGCTGTTATTAGATTAAGCCAAGGGCATTATTCCCCTCTCAGATGTGAAAAACAAGTTGTGTGTGTGACAGTCTCTCTTTTCCCTGGCCAGTAATCAAGGCTCCTCAGTCCCCACTACTGACATCAGTGAGAGATGGCTACTAAAAACAGGAATGGATTTATACAGTATTTTAAGATGCAGCTCTTTCTGCATCAAGCATAGTTTGCCCCAAGAGCACACAAGGGAATACAATGCACACCTTGGAATGGACTATCTGTCTCTCTAGATCGCAAACAAGACTCACTTTGGAGCACTGTGCCGAGTTCCATATAGCTGACACACCACACCTAGGTATTTGATTTTCATACACATACTCCTGGGAAAGGCTGGCACAGATTTGCTAGCTGTACCCCTTCTGCCCAGACTATAAGGTAACTTTGCTGCCACCAGTCCAACTGCTGCCAGGTTTGTACAAGTGTATCCAATTATACTGAGTAAAATCAATACTAGCATGAATGGTAGAGTGTAACCAAAGCAGCCAGGCTTTTCAGAGTGACCAAGTTGTCACTAAAGTAAGCCCAAGTACTCTTAAAATGTTAAAAGTATTCCCTAAAAGACCAGCCACAATGAAAGGTATAAAATATTTAAGAATTCATAATAAAGTAGAAAACATGAGAATACTAAATATCTAAGTACAGCATAGTTTCAATCACAACAGAAATAAAAATAACACAGTTGGACAGCTTCAAACAGATGCAGCAAAAAACAATTAACTAATCTCAATGTATTTCTAATGAATAACTGTTCCCTACCTAACTTAATTAATACAGCAAGGCAAGATTAAATGCTTACTTCCAGAAGACAAGGTGATGAGCTTCAAAACTTGAACTGAACTGAACTAAAGCAACTGTCTGTGACAACTGTCATAGATCTTTATATCAGGTACCAAAGAAAACAAAACAAACTGCTGTGAGTTCCATCCTCTCAGTGATGATTATAGAATGACATCACATTTGATCATCTGACTCTGGTGCAATACACATTCAGAGCTTTACTAAGATCTGTTGCAGTATTTGCAAGTTATAGAACAATTTCAAAATCTACTCTTCCCTTCCAGCATTCTTTGTTTAAACATATACATTTAATCAATTATAGCAATACTGTTAATACATTTTTAACACAACCATCTGTACAAGTCAGTGTGATAGTCAAATAATGCAAAATTATTTACAAAACTCCAGCTAACTATGCTGGCATATGTTACACATGCACTGCCCTATTCTCCCTGGCACAGATGGTAATACTAGACAAATAGGTACACCATACTGTAGAACAAGGAAGAACTCTGCCACGACAAAGTGACAAAGTATAAATGTCATGAACAGCTTATTAGTTCATGAACAGTTAAATAGTTCTAAGCGCTTTTCGTTTGCTAAGCAATCAAACTTCTTCAGAAACAATGAGTTACATTTCAAATCCATATTTATGGAATCAGGTGATCATAGTAACCAAGCTTGTTACAACGTAACACATACCCTAAACTTCTTAAAGGCAAACTCATTTATAAAGCATGTCATGCTACTGAAAATTGATGTAACTAAAAATTAAAATCAAAATCTATACGGCCTTCCCAGTACAACATACTCAAATTGATTCTACATTACAGTCTAATAACATTGTTGTCAAATTATTATTGTTAAAAACAAAGATTGCTTAAAGAACAATTTATCACTAAAGGTGTATGCCTAAACAGTGTATATATGTAAACCATAGATATACATAATTTCCACTCCATCATCTCTGCAGACTTTTTAATTTTAAAATACTACTAATAGAACAGGTTTCATTTAAACCTGGGAAGTTATACGCGTTCAGCTTAATTTGCCAAAACAGCTCTAATTCTTCAAGCTGCAGAGTTATAGGTACCCCCCCCCTGATGTCCTGCAAAACTTGTCGATGACCATGAACTTAAATTTATGTTCTGTATTTAATTGAATATGTTTAGCTAGGGCATTGTCTATTTTCCTTTTGCCAATAGCATATTGGTGTTCATATATTCTTTCACGGAGCCTAGTCTCTGTTTTGCCAATGTAAAATGCAGGACAACATTGGCACCTGGCTAGATAAACCACTAGTCTAGAATTACAATTGAACCTTGATTTTAGTTTGTATTGTATGCCATTAATGGCAAAAAAATTTGCTATCTCTACAAACTTGCAAAAGTTACAACTTTCACATTTCCCCATCCCTGTAATTCTAGGGTTATTACGACGTTGTTGTTCTAACAACTTCTTCAGGTTCTTACCTTTCCTAAAAATTACTCTAGGAAAGTCACCCATTTTACTGTATAGCATTGAGCTAGCTTTAAAAAGTTCCCAGTTTTTCTGAATAATCTTAATACAGGAATGGCTATGCGTAGTATATGTAGCAATAAAACTTAACTGAAAAATCTTTAATACCTACAGGAATCTGGTTTGTACTACTATCTGTAATCACTGTATTTGACTCACCAAACTGTTCAGACATTATTTCCTTAATGCCTAAAATGGGTTTGTATGTATGATTAGATCTCTTAAATCTAACCTCATCAATTAAAGAGTCTGAAAGGGTCTCAGGATACCCATGATGTAACAACATGTTTTTTTTAAAAAATAACATTCATCAATGAATTCTTCATCCTGACTAACTATACGTGAAGCCCTCACTAACTGACCTTTAATGACTGACCGTTGGGATGACAACTAGAAAAGTGTAGGAATGTGTTGGAGTAGGTGCTTTTCCTATGTATCTTAGCTAAGAAGCAACGCTGTACTCTATTTTTAACTAGCCAGATATCTAAATAGGCTATTGCTTCCGTATCAAATGTGGATGTAAATTGTAAGAACTGTGCTGACCGATTAAAGTGTTCAAGCACGTTCCTACTAACTTCCAAATCACCTTTCAATAGAATAAAAATGTCATCAAGATACCGTGTGTAGTAAACTAGGGAGTCTCTAAGACTGTCATTTTTAAACACAAATTCAGATTCCCAATAGGCCATAACTAAATTCACTATACTGGCCCCACACGGGGAACCCATAGCGACCCCCACTTTTTGTAGATAAAAGTAATTTCCAAACATAAAAAATTGTTAGATAGTATAAGGTCGAGTAATTCTGTAACCAAGGAAATTTCAGCTACTGGGACTCCATTTTTATTAAGCATTAACCCTACCCACTCAATACCTAAATCATGTGGGGATACAAGTATAAAGATCTTTCACGTCAACAGTGAGAAAATTGTGGTCCTCTTTATACTGCAAACTATCAATTTTCTTCAAAAAGGACCATGAATCTTTACAAATTTGATCCTCAAAAACCAAATATTTCTGGAGTATAGCATCAGCTACCTTGGCACAAGGATAAGTCGGTGAACCCCGACCATCAACTAGAGATCTCATAGGTGGGTTTAACAAATTTTTATGAATCTTAGGGATTCCGAAAAGATATGGAAATCTCAGATTAGATGTTGACATGTAGTTATAGAAGTTCTGTTTTATGCTCTGTTTTGCCAATGTAAAATGCAGGACAACATTGGCACCAGGCTAGATAAACCACTAGTCTAGAATTACAAACAGTGGTGACAATTCTTTGAGTACCCACACAGATGACCTTAATGACATTAGTGACCTTATTAATTCTATCATCCCAGTTGAAGTTCGGAGAAGTGAGAGGTTACAAAATTGCCCTTGGGTGCAAAACAGTAATGGCCAACTTAATCAAAATCAAAATTTTCGGCAAGCCAAATTATATGGGAGCCAGGCAGAAACAACAGAAAAACTCTCATCTGAACAAAAGCAAACAGAAGTTCAACAAACGCAAGACTTAACTAGTCCAATTTTTCAAAATAATGTTGAAGTATTAACCAGTCCAGTTGTACATAGTGGCTTAGGAGCTACCCCTTCTGGATCAGCTTTGGTTTTTACTGATCATGAACAATGAGACCTTCTTGGCCCAGTTGGCCCCGCTATTATTACCAACAAAACGGGCGACTTCAATGTCTATAATTTTTCCTCTGTTGCTATTTCTTCAGACATTGTGGAATTTTTAGCAAAAGAACATACGTATGTCCCTTCACAGCATCTGGATGTGGTTAAAACCAGTCTTGACATCAAAATCTTCATGAGAAAGTTAAACTTTAACTTAATGATAGGGGATGTTATGAACGCTCCAGGTGTTGATAGGTTCCACATAACTAGTACGTTCAACCCCCCATTACATCTGGTTTTACAAATTTTTGAACAATTATGTGAACTGGATATTAAACACGCTATAAAAACTGGACTTAAAGTTAAATCTTTACACAATACAAGTAGGGATGAATATGAATATCTTGAGTACATTAAGTCACAAGATATCCGTTTGTGTAAACCCGATAAAGGTAGGGGTCTAGTAGTTTTCAACAATTCTAACTACCAGGAACACATGAAAGCGTTGTTGGACGATAATGCTTATGAACTGAGCTCACGCTCAGAGGTTAATAAAGCATATTATTTAATAAAAAATTGTATCGAAGACATGTATATAGAAGGTAGGTTAGAACAGAACTTCTATAACTTTATAGAACTTTATACTTGTATCCCACATGATTTAGGTATTGAGTGGGTAGGGTTAATGCTTAATAAAAATGGAGCCTCAGCAGCTGAAATTTCCTTGGTTACAGAATTACTCGACCTTATACTATCTAACAATTTTTTTTTGTTTGGAAATTACTTTTGTCTACAAAAAGTGGGGGTCGCTATGGGTTCCCTGTGTGGGGTGAGTATAGAGAATTTAGTTATGGCCTATTGGGAATCTGAATTTGTGTTTAAAAATGACAGTCTTAGAGACTCCCTAGTTTACTACACACAGTATCTTGATGACATTTTTATTATATTGAAAGGTGATTTGGAAGTTAGTAGGAATGTGCTTGAACACTTTAATCGGTCAACACAGTTCTTACAATTTACATCCACATTTGATACGGAAGCAATAGCCTATTTAGATATCTAGCTAGTTAAAAATAGAGTACAGCTTTGCTTCGTAGCTAAGATACATAGGAAAAGCACCTACTCTAACACATTCCTACACTTTTCTAGTTGTCATCCCTATTACCAGAAATGGTTAGTCATTAAAGGACAGTTAGTGAGGGCTTCACATATAGTTAGTCAGGATGAAGAATTCATTGATGAATGTTATTTTTTAAAAAACATGTTTTTACATCGTGGGTATCCTGAGACCCTTTTAGACTCTTTAATTGATGAGGTTAGATTTAAGAGATCTAATCATACATACAAACCCATTTTAGGCGTTAAGGAAATAATGCCTGAACAGTTTGGTGAGTCAAATACAGTGATTACAGATAGTAGTAAAAACCAGATTCCTGTAGGTATTAAAGATTTTCAGTTAAGTTTTATTACTACATATACTACACATAGCCATTCCTGTATTAAGATTATTCAGAAAAACTGGGAACTTTTTAAAGCTAACCCAATGCTACACAGTAAAATGTGTGACTTTCCTAGAGTAATTTTTAGGAAAGGTAAGAACCTGAAGAAGTTGTTAGAACAACAACATCGTAATAACCCTAGAATTACAGGGATGGGGAAATGTGAAAGTTGTAACTTTTGTAAGTTTGTAGAGGTAGCCAATTTTTTTGCCATTAATGGCATACAATACAAACTAATATCAAGGTTCAATTGTAATTCTAGACTAGTGGTTTATCTAGCCAGGTGCCAATGTTGTCCTGCATTTTACATTGGTAAAACGGAGCGTAGGCTCCGTGAAAGAATATATGAACACCAATATGCTCTTGGCAAAAGGAAAATAGACAATGCCCTAACTAAACATATTCAATTAAATACAGAACATAAATTTAATTTCATGGTCATCGACCAAGTTTTGCAGGACATCAGGGGGGTCCTATACCTCTGCATCTCAAAGAATTAGAGCTGTTTTGGCAAATTAAGCTGAACGCGTATAACTTCCCAGGTTTAAATGAAACCTGTTCTATTAGTAGTATTTTAAAATTAAAAAGTCTGCAGAGATGATGGAGTGGAAGTTATGTATATCTATGGTTTACATATATACACTGCTTAGGCATACACCTTTAGTGATAAATTGTTCTTTAAGCAATCTTTGTTTTTAACAATAATAATTTGACAACAATGCTATTAGACTGTAATGTAGAATCAATTTGAGTATGTTGTACTGGGAAGGTCGTATAGATTTTGATTTTAATTTTTAGTTACATCAATTTTTAGTAGCATGACATGCTTTATAAATGAGTTTGCCTTTAAGAAGTTTAGGGTATGTGTTACATTGTAACAAGATTGGTTACTATGATCACCTGATTCCATAAATATGGATTTGAAATGTAACTCGTTGTTTCTGAAGAAGTTTGCTTGCTTAGCAAACGAAAAGCACTTAAAACTATTTAACTGTTCGTGAACTAATAAACTGTTCGTGACTTTTATACTTTGGCAGTTTGTCGTGGCAGAGTTCTTCCTTGTTCTACAGATGGTAATACACCACATCATCACATCTCTGCCCCCCTTTGAAGACTCAAGCTAGTTTTTCAAGTGACCCTGAAAAACATTACTTGAGAAGAATGGGCCTCTCTGGGAGCACATTAACCCATACCTGCCCTGACAGCCCATCTACATTGGCATTGCTGACCCCACTACAGTGCTATACTGCCATGTCATATGCCTGCAACCCTAGGCTCCACCTTAATAACTTGGCACTTTGTTGGCTGACTCCATGTAGCCATGTTAAGGGATTGTGATCTGTAACTGCAGTGAATTTCCTTTCATACAGATACGACTGAAGTTTCTGCAGTGCCCATACTATGGCTAGACATTCTTTTTCCACAGCTGCATAACATTCCTCCCTAGATTGGAGTCTACAGTTGAGATATACTATCTGAGGAAACTTGGCTGAATACAGCCCCCACCCCATGGTTTGAAGCATCGACCTGCAAAACAATTTTTTTCCTGTAATATGCTGATCTCTGCAAAGCTTAAGTAGAATTTTTCACTGTACATTGCATTTTGAACTGCATTTTTTACCATATCACTGCTTATTTGAACTGTTTTTTTTTTTCTTAAATTGTTGCCCTTTGTTTGCTGTAGCACAGACTAGATTCAGACCTGCTGAATCTAGTTCTTTTTGAGCAGTAAACCAGGCCATCTTTTGTTGGAGAGGGTTCCCGTACACCCTAGTGGCAGGAGTGCACAGTTAGAACTCATCTGATTGAAGGCTACTGGAGCAGGACTCAGTTTTGAGGGGTTTTTTTAATTGGTTAATTTGTTTTGCTCTCATTTGCTATATAAGCACTGCATTTGCATGGATTTGCACTTGTTTGCACATTATGCACGGCCAAGAAGTGGTGGGCACTGTTGACAGATATAGACACAAACACTTCTGCCTGCAAATTTTCTCTTAGTACTCTGCTGGTGCTCCATCGGTGAGTTTGCACGATTGTCCCTCACTGACAGCTGATATATTTAGCGAAGCTCCTGAGGTACCAACACAGATCCTACCCACAAGCGCTTCATATTTTTTCTCCACTTCCCCTGTCCTCTACTTTACCTGGTCCTTTCTGCCCTCACCCTGTTTTCTGGCCACATTATCTTACCTAGCATTATGGATGGACAGTTTCCCAGTTTCTCCAGCCAGCCTCATCAACATGGGCATCCTGAGGCAATGTAGTAATTTCCTCATGTACACTGACAACCCACTTCTTCTCTTCCACACAAATTCATTATGTGAGAGATGTATCTATAACAAGAACCTAGAATCCAAGCTCTCTTGCTCACCAGTCACTTCATTTGATACTAAGCAGGTTTCCAGCATGCATACCTCAGGTTCTACATTTACCAAACCAATAACACATAAACCTACATATGCAGAGGTCCTTATTAGAAGCTTACCTAAACATCAGAGACCTTCCAAACACAAGCATGAGTCACATAATACGTCCTCTGCAGAGCATAGTACACATAATATAATACACACCAGTGTCTCACCAGTCAAGCCCCTAAGAAATAACAACAACAGACATCTTAATCATAGGTGACTCAGTTGTGAGAGACACATGTCCCTCTCATCAGGTTAGGTAAGGAAACAGTCATGGTCAGCTTTCTGTCAGGTGCCAGGATCTGCAACATCACACATGCACTCAAGTCTCTCAACAACAGCCACTGTTATGACTCTGTCATAGTACATATTGGTGTAAATGACTTGAGACATACCTCACTAGACTATATGAAGAGAGACATCATTGAACTCTCTGATTACGTGTCTCAGACTGGTATGTCCCTAGTTTTGAGCAGCATTTTACCTTCGCCTAGGATGATACCTCAATACAAACAAAAAATGATTGACCTCAACAATTGGCTTAGTTTTTGGTGTCATTCAAAGGAGATCCAATATCTGTCAGCCAGGGATGATATGGCCGACAGACTTTGATGCTTTGCCAGAGATAATCTTCATCTGTCACCCCTGGAATTTCGGTTACTGGCTAAGGCTCTTGCCAACCCCATAGTGCCTTTTTTTAGAAAATGTCACAAGAATAACATTTCTGATGTAAAAATACCCTCTAAGAAAAACCTTAAGGTTATGCTGCTAAATGCTAGGAGTCAAAACCAGAAACTGCACTCACTGGAAGCAGTCTTCACCTTGGAAGATGCTGACATTTGTGCAGTCACTGAGACCTGGTTTAAGGCTGCAGAGAGCACCCCAGCTATACCAGGTTACATTTCCTTCCACATATTCAGACCACAAACTGATGGCATGGGAACTAAAGGAGGTGGTGTATCAATGTTCATTAAAGATATATACACCTCTAGATTGGTTAAACTGCACTATTCCCTTAAATTACTTCAGGTGCAATTGACTGTAGGTAAGACCCCTCTTCAGGTCATTGCCAGGTATGGAGCCCCTCTCCATGAATCAGGACATCCACTCAGCCTACTTGGATCTACTTGACTCAATCAAGATACAACCAAACACCCAGGTTTGGGGTAACTTTAATTACCCATCCATTAACTGGGTAAATTATATGTGTTCTTACTCACTTGCCCAAAGGTTCATGGATTTTGCTAACTCCAGTGCCTTGAACCAACTGGTTGACATACCTACAAGGGGCTCAAGCATCCTGGATCTGGTGTTCACCAACATGGGGAACCACTGCACCACCCCCAGTGTGTGGCCTTCCCTGGTGAGATCTGACCACAAATCAGTCTCGATAGAAGTAACTATAACACAAGACGCCCCCCCTTAGCAACAGCTAAACTAAAAAATGTCTCCAAAGCCAATTACAACCTCTTACATGACAGCATAAATAGCTTCATAACCCCTCCCCTACTGATAGAACAGACACCTGTGTTGGGTTATACATCAATGCTTTATATGAACACTTGTACAATTGTATTGAGTCTGCCATACTTGATAGAACCAAAGCAAGATCTTCAAGGAAAAACAAATCTGTCTGCTAGACAACTGCCATTACCAGACTATACAATAAGAGAGAAAAATTGCTATGTATGAGATGGAAGGAATTGTCTCAAAACATGAAACACTCCCTCCTCAACTTAAACAAGAAAATAAAACACCTAGTGCAGTCCTCCAAAGCTAACTGCAAATCCAAATTAGCTTCCCTAACTAAGGATAACCACAAGGTGTTTTTTAGTTACATCTGTAACCTCAAAGGTAAAACTCAGATTTGTGGTGAACTCATAGCTAATAGTACTACATATACAGAATCTGTGGATATAGCAAACCTGCTGGCTGACAGATTTAGTGAAAACTTCACTACCCTGTCCCTGCCACATACACCCCAAAGCATCCCTAACACCTGTCCCCCACCTAGTATCTCCAAGGAGCAGATCTGAAATGCTCTCTCCAAGGCCAAAAACACAGCCTGTATGGGACCAGACAACATCCCGGGCTGTGTGCTACATGGGTTATAACAGGAATTAGCATCACCATTGGGCACGCTTTTCAATCACAGCCTAAACACTGAATTCATTCCAGTGGAATGAAAAACAACTACCATCATCCCTTTGCACAAAGGGGGTGCATTCATGGACCCTGGGATCTATAGACCCATTAGCCTGACCAGCCCTATCTGCAAGGCCATGGAACATCATGGATCTTATTAACAATGAAATAGGAAATCCTAAACGCTTAACTCCACCCAGTTTGGCTTTGTCAAGGGGAGATCATGCCTGTTAAATTTAGTGGACTTCTTCAAGACAGTCACCAAAGCCCTAGAGGGCAAATCTGTGCATACAACCTACCTAGACTTAGCCAAGGCCTTTGATACAATCCCCCACTCAGGCATCATTGATAAAATTACCCAGCTGAGTATCAACCCATATATTTTCAGGTGGGTTACAAACTGGCTCACTGATAGAACTCACTGTCAAAATAGGGGGACTCTGCCTCCTCCAGCAGACCCATAACCAGTGGTGTTCCATGAGGATCAGTTCAAGGAACCCTAATCTTTGGAATCACCTTCTCCAAAGTACAGGCTAGAAATAAATGACTATTGCTGACAAAGTTTGCTGATGATTGCAAACTGGGAGCGAGCATTGAAACCCCTAGCAATGCCAACATCCTGCCAGAAGGTCTTATGCAGACTAATAACTGGCGCCAAAGTCATGGTGTTAAAGTTCATGCAAAAAGAATGCATTCTTATCCCCTCAGCAAGAGTGATGTTCCTGCAAACTACCACATCAATAGCAATACCCTAAGCACACAGTCAGTGGTGAGAGATCTGGGCACGTAGGTCGACAGCAACCTTAACTTTGATCACCATGTCTCCACAGTGATAAGAAGGACATTTTATATTACTCATCTCATAAGTAAGGGCATTACCTCCAGGAAAACAGAGGTTATAACCCCCCTCTACTCTTCCCTCATCAGGCCATTAATAGAGTACAACACTTCCTTTGGTGTGTTCCTTTCCAAAGACCTGCAGCAATTGGAGAGACCACAAAGGTTCCTTACAAAGAAAATTTAGGGTCTTCAAGATCGGTCTTATGCGGACAGAATGAAGTCATTGTCACTTTACTCTGTGTCATACAGACTGCTCAGAGGCAACCTATAAATTGCATGTGGAACAATCTCTGACCCAGCTTTAATGGAAATGCTGCAATTCACAAGTCAAATGACACACGGGTCACTCGCTCGAACAACCTTAACCTGGTAAGTGACATCAACAGAACTTGCTGGAGAGACAGATTTGTCTCAGAGGTTGCCCCACCATTGGAATAAGCTTCCTATTCATTTTAAACAAAACCTCTCATTGGCCCTATTTAAGCATAATTTGGATGAATGGATTGGTAACCAGAAATTCACCCTGGGGGTTCTACCTGTGTCCCTTTTGGACAGGATAATAGGTGCTGATTTTAGTGTCTGCTTGAACCAGATACCCTTGGGAATACTGGTTGAACTTGGCTAGGCTTGTAAGGGCCCTGGCTCCATTAGCCTAGTAACCTCCTATGATGGGTTAGGAGGGTGGCCTAATGGGTAAGGTGTTTGCCTTACAAACACAAGGTGCAGGGTTTGAATCTTACAAGGGATAATTAGCTAGGCTTAAAATGGCTTGCAAGGGCAATTAGAGTAGTACTAATCTATGATATCCTACAATTCATCTGCGTGTCCCTTTTCAATACACATACTTCCCCTGACTATTTATTTATAATGCAGTCTATGTACCCTTGCTGATCATTTATAAAACATTTAGTCAGTATGCCTGAAACAGGTTTCCACACTACTCTGCATTGTATACACTTTCATTTAATATGTTGGAAATGTATACATAGTTATTGTGGCTTTCTGTCCAATCCCACAGACTTAGTTTGCCTGTAGGTAAACAGGTGTTCATGTGTACAGGTGTTTGTGTTGCTTTACATGGTTTCCTGGTCAGCAACACTGCTGCTGGGCAGGTAACCACTCTTGATTACATTTAAAAGCAGTGCACAGCATGCATATGTAATTAGCACTGCTGCTCACTGTGCAAGCATGTACACTCCATGTAGGCTTCTTCCTAAACCTACATGGAGTTTATTGAATCCTCAGGTATAGCCCTAAAAAAAGAACAAGTACCTGTTCATAATTTACAAATCCTTACTCCCCCTTTTTCACTCATATCCTTACTTCAATCAATTTGTCTCCCCTGACTCTCTACCTAAATATGCCATAACCTTGCTTTTTGCAGATGTTGTTACTGTTATACAAACTTCCTTTTAATTTCCCTAAACTAACTAAAATTTCTTTAAATATTTAATCATTGTCATATAAGTTGTATCTATCCTTAATTAAAGTTTTCACATTATGCATAATTTGGCATAATTGTTTAAACTGTAGACTTTTTACTGTTTATTATATATTTTTGAAGACTGCAAAATTATTGTTCTTAAAACTTTTTTGTAACACTTTGGAGCTATTCTCTCCTGGCTTCCACTGAAAATGGGCACCTACACAGTCAGACTTTCACAGTAATCAAATGTTAATAAATAATTAAATATGTAAACAAATAAATAAAAAAATACTTTCAAAAGTGGGCATACAGGATAATTATAACAATGGCTTGTTGAGCAACTTTGGAGTAAATTGTGACTATTTTACTTGAGAAGGTTGTCTACTTCATGGCTTGACAGTCATGCACATGTTCTTTTGCTGATTGTGCATGGATTATGACTAATAGTAATGACTAGGTTATATTTTTGCTTTTTTGGATGGGTACACCTATTTTGCTGTCAGCAACTAAAAAGTGGGACTTATAAACCTATTGGTAACATTTTCATACATAGTTTTATGAGTACTGCCAAAGTGGGACCATGGCTGCTAATTGCAGTGTTTTCCTTATTAATAGGGATATGACTGACCCACAGTTGGTTACAGGCAGGTCCAGCTGTTAAGTTTATGTTTACTGAAGCTGAGAATGAGGTGGTACTACAGGCCCTCTATTTCCATGGTAGATTCCTCATTGCTTTGCAACTCTCTCTCTCAAGCCCTTCCATGACCATATCTGGAGACAGGTTATTCAGGATTTGAATGTTG
This sequence comes from Protopterus annectens, assembly GCF_019279795.1. Taxonomy (NCBI): domain Eukaryota; kingdom Metazoa; phylum Chordata; order Ceratodontiformes; family Protopteridae; genus Protopterus; species Protopterus annectens. Next base: position 1,156,909,432 of record NC_056747.1, on the reverse strand, counting down.
TTGGTGGCCAGGCCTACAACTGTACTATGTTATGGCAGAGATCCAGTAACATTCTTCACAATGCCACCAACAGAATGTATGCTATGGCATGTGAGAGCAGCACTGCAGGTTGTGGACTATCTACTGAATCTCCACTTACAGAGATAGAGTTCTTGGCCTTGCTCAAAGGCAGTACCAACTCCAACAAGTTCCATAGTGCTGTGCCTGATGCAGGGGCAAAGATGGAAAGGCCACAGGGGATTTCAGCAAGTGATGGCCCAGGTATGTGGTTTTCCATTTAACGTGTCCTCTATTTGCAAATTTTAGTCACATTTCTTATTTGTAATACATCTTTTTCCAGTCTAAATAGGTGTATCTAGTAGAGTTGCACCAATCACCTGTACAAGTTATGGGCATGGTTAAGTTGTATTATCTTTCATTTTATTTCTTATGGTATCTCTTGTATGTTCATCATATTGATCACTGATCCAGTAGCTTTAACTATATGCAGGTTATATCTTGTTAAAGAGATAACAACCAGCCAGCTTCTAAAGATTCAGGGCACTTTCCATATGCCCAAACCATCAGTCAACTCAAGCTGATCTTACTAAAATGCAGATTAGGGTGCTCTCATTTGCTACATAATGACTGCTTTTGCTATATAGACACTGCCATTGCGCATTTCTCACTGCCAAGCAGTGGTGGGCACCATTGGTGGTTATAGACGCAAACACTTCAGCCTGCAAATTTTCCCTTAGTACTCTGCTGGTGCTCCATTGGTGAGTTCTTGCAATAGTCCCTCACTGACATTTGATACATTCAGCGATGCTCATGAGGTACCAACACAGATCCTACTCACTAGCCCTTCATATTTTTTGTCCACTTCTCCTGTCCTGTACATTACCTGGTCCTTCCTGTCCTCTCCTTGCTTTCTGACCACATCAACTTACTGAGCATCATGGATGGACAATTTCCCATAGTTTCTCCAGACAGCCTGGTCGACTTGGGTATGCTGAGGCAATGTAGCAATTACCTTATTTACACTGACAACCCATTTCTTTTAGTCAATACAAATTCAATATGTGAGAGATGCACCTACATCAAGAACCTAGAATCCAGACTCTGTCTCTCACCAGTCAGTTCATCTAATACTAAGCAGGTTGTCAGCATGCACACCTCACCTCCTGCACCTACCAAACCAACAATACACAAACCTACATTTTCAGAAGTCCCAACCAGAAGCTTACCTAAGCATCAGGGACCTCCCAAACACAAGCAGGATTCACATAAAACATCCTCTGTAGAACATAGTACATATAATATATCACACACTAGTGTCTCACCAGTCAAGCCTCTAAGGAATAACATGAAAACAAACATCTTAGTCATGGGTGACTCAACTGTGAGATGCACAGATGTTCCTATGACCAGGTTAGATAAGGAAAAACTCATGGTCTGCAGTCTGTCATGTGCCAGGATCCACCACATCACACATGCACTCAAGTCTCAAAACAACAGGCACTGTCATGACTCCATCATAGTCAGTGTTGGTGTGAATGACTTGAGCTGTAACTCACTGGACTATATGAAGAGAGACATGACTGAGCTCTCTGACTATGTGTCTCAGGCAGGTGAGTCCCTAGTCTTAAGCAGCATTTTACCTTCACCTAGGATGATACCTCAATACAAACAAAAAATGATTGACTTCAACAATTGGCTTAGTTTGGTGTCATTCAAAGGGGAACTAGTATCTGCCAGCCTGTGATCACATTGTCAACAGATCTTGATGTTTTGCCAGAGATGGTCTTCATCTGTCACCCCTGGGATTTTGGTTACTGGCTAAGTCTCTTTCCACCCGCATACTGCCTTTTTTTAGGCAATGTCAAAAGAATAAAATTCCAAATTCCCAACATAAAAATACCCTCTAAAAACAACCTCAAGGTTATGGTGCTAAACTCTAGGAGACTAAACCAGAAACTGCACTCACTGGAAGCAGTCCTCACTTGGAAGATGTTGACATTTGTATAGTCACTGAGACCTGGTTTGAGGCAGTGGAGAGCACTCCAGCTATACCAGGTTACATTTCCTTCCACACATTCAGACTACAAACTGAAGGCATGAGAGCTAAAGGAGGCGGTGTAATAGCACTATTCCCTTGAATTACTTCAGGTACAATTGACTGTAGATAAGACTCCTGTTAGGTCATTGCCAGCTATAGGACCCCCTCCATGAATCACGACATCCACTCAGCCTATTTGGATCTACTTGAGTCAATTAAGATATAACCAAACACCCTGCTTTGAGGTGACTTTAATTACCCATCCATTGACTGGGTAACTAATATGTGCTCTAACTCACTTGCCCAAAGCTTCCTAGACTTCATTAACTCCAGTGCCATGGAACAGCCAGTTGACACACCCACAAGAGATTCAAACATCCTGGATGTGGTAATCATCAACATGGGGGACCACTGTACCACCCCCAGTGTGTGGCCAGCCCTGGTGAGAGCTGACCACAAATCATTTTCGTTAGAAGTAACAATAACACAAGACCCCCCTTAGCAACAATTAGACTAAGAAAACTTCTTCAGGGCCAATTACAATCTCTCACATGAGAGCATAAATAGCTTCATAGCCCCTCCCCCAAGTGATGGAACAGACACCTATGCTGAATTATACACCAATGCTTTATGCAATCCCCTGTACAGTTGCATTGACTCTGCTGTACCTAATAGAACCAAAGCAAGATATTCAAGGAAAAACAAACCTGCCTGCTGGAACTGCCACTAATAGGCTATACAACAGGAGAAAGAAATTGCTGTGTAAGAGTAGGAAGGAACGGTCTCAAAACTTGAAACACTCCCTCCTCAACTTAAAGAAGCAAATAAGACTCCTAGTGAAGTCCTTCAAAGCTAACTATGAATCTAAATTAGCTTCCCTAACTAAGGATAACCATAAGGTGTTCTTTATTTACATCTGTGACCAGAAAGGTAAGGCCCGGACTTGCACTGAACTTATAATTTATGGTGCTACATATGCAGAACCTCTGGATATTGAAACCTGCTAGCTGACAGGATTCACTGAAAACTTCACTTCCCTGTTCCTGCTACATACACCCCAAAGCATTCCTAACACCTGTCTCCCACTTAGTATCTCTGAGGAGCAGGTCTTAAACACCCTGTCCAAGCACAAAAGCACAACCTCTATGGGACAAGACAAGATCCTGGGCTATGTTCTACATGGATTAAAACAGGAATTAGCATCACCAATGGGAACACTTTTTAGTCACAGCCTAAGCACTGGCTTTGTCCCAGTGGAATGGAAAACCTTTACCATCATCCCGGGTAAATCCATGGATCCCGGTAACTTAAGGACACATTAGCCTGACCAGCCTTATCTGGAAGGCCTTGGAATGAATCATGGACCTTACTAACCAAGAAATAAGAAATCTTAAATGCTCAACCCCACCAGTTTGGCTTTGTCAAGGGGAGAGATCATGCCTGTTAAACTTGGTGGACTGGGCAAATCTGTGCATATGGCCTACCTAGACTTAGCCAGGGCCTTTGGCACAATTCCTCTCTCAGGCATCATTGATAAACTCACACAGCTGGGTATCAACCAATATATTGTCATATGGGTTGCAAACTGACTCTCTGTAGAACTCATACAGTCAAAATGGGGGACTCCACCTCCTCCAGCAGACCATAACCAGTGGTGTTCCACAGGAATCAGTTATGGAGACCCCCCACTGTTCAGAATCTACTTCTCTGAAGTACAGGCTAAAACCAAAGGACTGTGGCTGATAAAGTTTGCTAATGACTGCAAACTGGGAGTGATCATTGATGCCCCTAGCAATGTCAACCTCCTGCAAGAAGGTCTTATGCAGACTAATGACTGGTGCCAAAGTCATGGTCTTAAACTTAATGCAAGAAATGCACTATCATCCCCTTCAGCAAGGGTGATGTTCTGAAAAATACCACATCAATAGAAATACCCTAAGCACACAGTCAGTGGTGAGAGATCTGGGCATACAGGTTGACAGCAACCTTAACTTTGATCACTATGTCTTCACAGTGGTAAAGTTTCATATTGCTCACCTCATAAGTAAGGGCATTGCTACTGAAAAAAGAGGTTATAACCACCCTGTACTCTTCCCTCATCGGGCCTATAATAGAGTTCAATGCTCTCTTTGGTATGTTCCTTTCCAAATACCTGCAACAATTGTAGAGACCACAAAGGTTCCTTGCAAAGAAGATTCAGGGTCTTCAAAATCTATCTTATGTGGACAGACTGAAATCATTATCACTTTACTCTGTGTCATACAGACTGGTTAGAGTCGACCTATACCTTGCATATAGAGCCATCTCTGATGCAGCTTTAATGGAAATGCTGCACATTGAAAGTTAAATGGCACACGGGGTCACTCACTCAAAGCACCTTAACCTAGTATGTGACATCAACAGAACTTGCTGAGATTTGTCTCACAGTGGTTGCCCCACCTGTGAAACAAGCTTCCTATTTGTGTTAAATAAATAAAGACTGTCATTGGCCCTATTTAAGCATAACTTGGACAATTAGATGTGTAACTGGAAATTCACCATGGTGGTTCTACCTGTGTCCCTCTTGGACAGGGGCAATAGGTGCTGATTTTAGTGTCTGCTTGAACCAGACAACCTTGGGAACACAGGTTAAACTTTGCTAGGCTTGTAAGGACCCTGGGGCCATTAGCCTAGTAACCTCCTATGAGTTTATCTTCCTATAATCTGGACTGGCTAAAACGGGGTTCCTCCCAAAGCCCCTTTAAGCTTATGGAATGCCTACTCACAGGCTGGAGTCCACACTACCTTATATGGCCTGTTTTTTTCTTGTCCTTGCTATTTTATTATAATGTGGAACAAAGTTTCTATAGTAGTAGAGTACACATTCAGAGCTTTGCTAAGACCTGTTGCAGTATTTGAAAATTGTAGAACAATTTCAAAAACTTCTACTTTTCCCTTCCAGAATTCTTTGTTTAAACATATACATTTAATCAGTTATAATAACACTGTTGATACATTTTTTTAACACAAGCATCTTATGACACATAATTATTAGCATAACTCCAGCTAACTATGCTGGCATGTGTTACACATGCACTGCCATGTTCTCCCTGGCACAGATGGTAATACATCACACCATACCTCTCAACTGTACAGATTTTTGCAGAATCTCTAGATTTTTGCCTTATATTTTTGGTCTATTCCTCATAAAATTTCTGGTTTTCTGGCAAATCACTGGGATGATCCGAGGACTGAAGTCACTAAATAATGATATACATTTGAGTTTTCAGACTTTAAATCCTTCAGAAAATGTGTTTTAAAACAAACCCTGTTGCTCTAGCAACAATATGTAAAATTTGTCCATATTTTTGGGCCCCTGTCCCCCCATTTTGTCAAACTTTGCCCAGAATTCTTGCATTAAGAGGTTGAGAGGTATGATCACATTGTCACAGTGTGCTTTCAGAAAACATTAACTTTTAGCATTAAAAAAAGTGTTCTGGCTTTTATTGCATGCCATTCAGTTTGTCTCCATGGAAATCTAAGAAAGAAATGTGCAGCTGCCTTCAGCTGCAGAATTTTCAACTCACACTAAGCATTTATTTGCTGAAAGAAAACTTTTCATTACATTCAGTGTTTTTTTATTTAGTTGCTTACTGAAAAACTGTGTTATTAGACTAAGTCAAGGACCTTAACCCATATATTCACCTATGCAAGTGTAAGAAAGAACGTATCAACTCTACATATTTTATCATCTCTGCACTTTTCCACCCCACCCCACCTCAATAGCCAAAGATTACAGCATATTAATGTAAACATGCTTTTGTCTAGTCTTTCTCTTTTTACGTTGTAATACCTACAATTCTTTAAACTAAAAAAGAATTAAAAACGGCAGTTGTTCATTTTAGTACCTTTATCACATACAACAGTAACTGAAAATGCTTTACTGTATAACATTCAGTTTATATAATGAATTATTTTATACAAATAATGTTAAAACAAAAATTGTTTTACTCACAGTTACTTTATCCCCCTTTCCTTTTGGTATCCTTCCAAACATTAATTGCATGAAGTGGGTTATATGCTTCTCAGTCCCCCACAAGTTTAACAATGTCAATAAAAGTCCAATCTTTCCACTTTTTCTTATAAAACCATATTTCACAAATGGGATTAATGTATTATAGTCTCCCATTTATTCACTAACTTTAGTGTTACCAGTCTTCCTCCTGTTCATCTTCAACTCCCAACCCCAGACTTTGATTCAAGTCTAAGAAATTCCCAGTTCTTGTTTAGTCATGTGTTTTCTTCTGTCTCTCAAGCATTTTCCTTTGAAACATTCAAAAAGGTTTCACTGGCAAAGTCTCTCTATGAGCTTTATTATCAGAACAATCAGAAACAGAGTCCCCTTCTGTTTGATGACTCATTTTCTGTTGGGAAAATGTTTGTATTCCCTCATTAGCCTGTTCTGCATCAAAAATCACTTTGACCATCCAGAAACAATAATTCTGAGGAAAGCTGGATATAACAGTTTGAATGAATCTCACTGGCCTCTCAACATTCATTGATTGCTGGGATACATTTGCTTCTATTCTACCTTGTGTACAGTGAATAACTATTTTCCACAAACACTCTATTGTCTCCAATTTTTAATACTTTGCCCTTCTGTCACAGTTTTTTCAGGATCATTTTTTTCTGCTGATATGATTGCATCTTTACTATACAGGTTTTGGCTGCTTTCTTATGGCCAGTTTTGGAGCATACACACAATATAGCCTTTCAGTTCACAAATTCTGATGTGGAATACCAGTGCAGTTGCTTATTTGTGCTTTCATAAAATTAATACAGTCCGTTCCCTCCAGTTTCTCTGTTACAGCAGAAAATCTCAGGTTTTCCCTGCACATTTTGACCTCTTAATTTTTGACACAGCTCTTCTTGAGCAAACTTCTCTTCATTTCAACCTCTGATTTTTGCAGTTTTATCAGATTGTTTTGAATAGCTGTTTAAAGCTTTTTCTGTTCTTCCAGCCTTTTGTTATCTGCATTGATTTACTCCAGTTTTTTTTTTAATTAGCTCAGAGCACATTTGATTTATTTTTTCCTCTTGAATACTGGAAGCCATGTCTTGCACCAAAGCTGGAGTGTGAACTGTTTTTTGCTGAACAGCTGCAGGATTCTTCCCAGTAAGTATTTTCTCATCAACCTTTTAGTTGATTTTGTTTCAGGCTCTCTAAGTTTGTTCCAGGCAGTATACTTACTAGCCAGTAAATTAATTTTCGAAGTCTAGCAGAGTTACCGGCCCTTATATCTCAGTTCTTTTTCACACTGGGAGAGTTGAAATTAAATTGTTGATCAATGTGTAGCCATCTTGGAAGAGATAAAAGAAATTCAATCTTAACCTTTTTTTTTTATATCCAAGGCTTAATGCTCAAAGCTGACAAAATAGAAGTTCATAGTAATCTGAGAAGACAAATGCTTGCAGAGATACAAAAGTCATATCTGAGAATAGTACCTGTCTGACTACCCCTCAAACAATATCTAAGTATCTTGTTAAAGTGAAATAAAAGTAAAGGCACAAATAGCAATAGTCATATATTTCAAGTTGCTGCTGTTATATATAATACAGCAGGCCTCCTCATCTCATCCCCAAAAGACAGCCGCCATCTGTATTCCCCTGTCAGCCTGGAATGAAACTGGGAAAGCAAACAGAACATATTTCAACCTGTTGCTTTCAGACTTATATAAACAACATTTCTCCTTACCCTCCCCCAAAAGATAGCCACCTGTTTACTCAACTGATGCTTAACTGTAAGTATGACCAAATAATGATTACAATAACGTTTCCAACTTTTTACTCCTAGTCTGTACTCTGCTCTATTACAAGCTATATTGTCTTTTTCTGCACATCTCTGAGGTTTGGGAGGAAACTTGGAGAAATAATGACATCATTCCCAGCCACCTGCACAAGCTCCAGTGACCTTCTGTACACACCTCTAAGCACAGCCTGTTTTAGATCGGGTTGAGTTAAAGGCAGAGATCCCTGCTCAGCCTGTGTCAAAATCCATTTGATCATGGTTATCCTTAATGAAAACCACTGATATCTTCACGATACTAATGCTGAATGCTGAGACAGTGATGAAGCATGATGTGGTAGCTATCAATCTGCTTCTAGGACATGGTTCTCCTTTGAGCAGAGTTGTTCTTAATGACAACAATTGACATCTTCATAACAGTAATGCTAATGCTAACAGCTCAACTAGTGAAGGTGCATGATGTTCCACTCTCTAAATCATAACTGAAAAAGGGTGAAAACAAAGTGATGTTTCCATACAACTGTAAGACCAAATTTGTGATTCATGTGCAGTAACATAATGGCCATTGGTTGGTGTCTGGTAGGTTATAATAAAACACTCCTTGCAGTTTCAGCAGCCAATCCGTGGTACATCTCAGTGAGTACCATGTCTCTGAATTTTACTTAAAGTATTCATACCGAAATAAGAAAATTTTGTTTTTATAACATTCAGCTTTAATGGTCTTCACTTTTGTAATTTTGTGACACAGGCTTCTATCATGATTCCAGTATGCTACTATAAATTCTACTCACACTTACTATAATAAATAATGAAGTACTGCTTATTTATGTTAAGATATTAAAAGGTTTGCAGTTAAACAAATTATCCCGCTGCTTGTCACTTGCTCTGTGCATTAACTCACAACCAGTTACTGTAGTAAGCAAAAGACTACATGCTGTAATGTTATTTTAAATTAGCACATATGATGTAGTAACAGCACCATTTTGAAGGAGTTTCTATGTTCTGTGTAATATACTACACATACCAGTGCATTCATTCAGCTACTTAAATTACAGAAATGCTCATCTCCCAGATATGCATAGCTGCAGTTCTAATGAGTCACAGTAGCACCTGACATTTATACCTTGAGATCACGGTGTATTGTATTTTAAAATGACCCGAACTTCCTTTTCATGTTCTAATTTTTTGTGGTTTCTGCATCTCTGGTTTATATAAATTCTGTCCAAGGCATCCTTTTTAATTAAATGATGTGCACACTATACTTTTGTTTGTAGAATGTGAAGTTGAATTGTTATGTGTTTTTGTATCATTTATTTGTATTTATTTTTTTGGCCCAGTCCGTATCACTGACCATTAAGCCATGGCATACAGACTGCTTCATGAACATGCATTGTTCACTGGGTAAAAGTGCTTCAGCCCATGAGCTGGACTCATGAATGCCTACACTAAGTGTGCACCATTCTCAGTGAGTAGACAATACAAACATAACTTCCACTTTCTTCCTCCTAATTTTAGTTTTTCTACTCATTTTCTTACAGCTTTAAACATGAGGAGGATTCATAAAGGTTACCACAAAGAGTAGACTACATATACACTTAGTATAATCTTTCTTAGTAAATAGACAGCACAAAAATGTGATAAGAATGTTTTAGAATGCAGGTCATGTACACTTAGTATAGGCATTCCTGAATCTGACCCCATTTCTTTCTTGGGGTACCAGCTGAGTGAACATGGAGTGAGAGCCATCATTTGCATGTTGAAAGATTGGGGTTTCACATTAACCCTGTTCTCTCCTGCACTTGTCTGCTCACATCCTAGGAGTTGGAAAGCAGTCGGTGCCTGTGATGTACATCCATTCCTCTGCATGCAGTGTATTTATCTGGCTATGTATCCCTTGTAGACTATATCTTTTAGGTGGGTTTTCTATGATTAATCATGTTTCATTTAGTCAACACATGACTGATATGAGTTAGATGATCTAAAGCCTAAAGGATATCACTGTCTGAAAACAGTGTCACCCATGAAGTCACAAAACATAAAAACAACTTTTTTCTGCAACCTAATCTGTACCCATGATATGGGTGTGGGGTCAAGCAGCCACCCATCTCTAAATATTGTTACTCCAAGGTTGCACAAAGGAAGAAGGTGAGTTTTACTTTTGTTTTTGTTCCATCCTCTTCCTCTTATCCAAGTCCATAATGCAAGTCAGTGCATAACCAGTGCAACCCTACTTTAGAGGAATATTGACAAAAGGAAAATTGCAGGTTTCCTGTTTTATCATTCCTGTTTCCCTTTTCATGTGATCCTTGGTCTACATCTGGGCTTCAGTAATGGCGACCATACTAAACTACATGTTCCTTTCCCTGCCCCCTAAAGAGAAATGAGCAGATTAAGCTCCATACCCACTCCACCAGGTGCTCAGTCTGCTAACTGGAGTTTGCCTAGGTCATAGTCAGAGTTTTATCTCTCTGCACCAAAAAGAATGGACCAAATTGTTATTTATTATTAATTCCACTTGTATGTTCATAAAAGTAACATTTACTTTGTTTTATGTCTCCAAAATGTATTTCTTACAACTACAAAACATAAATCATGTAAAAGGTGTTACAGTTACAGTTCCCTATACGCAGTGATTCTTTTACAATTTATGATCACTAAATGAGCTCATGATACCCTAGAAAAAGTCTTATAGATGGCATTACAGTTATAAGTTTTCTGTACATAATCATATTTGCACTTCCATATACACTATAATGCCTACAAGGCACAATCTTCACTCACATCCACTTACACATTTTTATTGTGTCAGAAAATCTAATAATACAAAAAGAGATACTTCTATATCCTAAATTTCTTAATCTACTGTACAAGATTCTGGATTTTAGATCAATAATAATACTACAGAGAGTTGTGTATGGTTTCCTGTTACATAATGATTATTTTATAGTTTACGATCGCCAAATTAATGTGAGCTGCACTGGAGTAAATCATGTAAGTGGTGTTACAGCTATAGTTTCTCAATAGGTTATTCTTTTATAGTTTAAAATATTACCTTGGGTCTTCCCTGAAAAGAGGTTACTAGCTAAGTGGAACTAATCTGGTTAACAAAGGCTGGATAGATAAATAAATGAATTAATTAAATGAACTATATGTTGTTGCCCTAGTTTTTAAGTCACAATCATTAAATTAACTAATGCTGCCCTTTCACATATTTAAAAAAATGTCTGCAAGACACTCTCCACTACATCCCCTTGCATAGTTTTATTAGACCAGAAAATTGATAAAAAAATTCTATATGTTAATTATTCAGCCTACATTTCTTCATATACTACAAAAGATTCTGGCCCATTTAAGATCAATATAGACATTTGTGAGGGGTTTGACAATCCTAACAAATCTATTATGTATTTCAGACATGGATGCCAAGAAATGTATTCTCAAGGTGAATCTTGGCATTTGTGTTGGGAACGCATAATAGCAGGTTAGCACCAATGACTTGATTATAATTCTTTGTCGTGCACAGAACTTTATCTGCTAGTTACAGTAAAAAAAAGAAAAAAGTGCTAAGTGTCTTGCTGGCTTTCTGAGCCATAAGCATGTAGCTAGCACTGTCAAAAAGATAGTGTAACACAATCCCTTTCATTTATACTTACCTTTTGTGCTTCTGAACTGCCTAGAGTTTCACAGAATGTCCAGATTTTTGCCTCATATGTTTGGTATGTTGCTCATAAATTGAGTGATTTTTAGACAAATTATTGAGGAATACATTCATAAAATAATGATACATTTAAGTTTCAGACTTTGTATTCTTCATAAAATGCAGACGAATATTCATCTCTGGGGATTTGTTCAACTTTGTGTAAGTTTCACTGAAGCATACACAGAGTTTGTGTTTGCACTGTGAGCATCAGTGGTAATTACATATTCATGCCTTGCACCATGTTCAAACCCAAACAAGTGCAGTTTTGTGGACAGCAACAGTGTTGCAGCCAAAAAAAAACATGTAAAGCAACATGGATAGCAGCAGACATGTAGACCTGTTTAGCTACAGGGAAACTAGGTATTTGGGATTGCATGGAATGCCACAGTGATTACCAGGGTTAATCATATAGCAATGTATATAGTCCAAACAAATTACAAGAACATTGTATACATTGTAGATTATTTTGGAATCCTATTTCAGGCATCCTGTACAAAAGTTGCGTAAATGATCCACAACGGTGCATAGACTGTCATTTAAAATCAACATTCAGGAAGTGTATGTATTGAATAGGGACAAACAGATGAATTGTAGGAATGAACACAGGAAGAGTGGACAGGTGAAACATCTTAATGTACAGCAGAAGATGCCATTTAAATGACTAAATTTGAGGTAGGAATCCTAATCACATATCGACATGATACAGTACAGCCTGCACAGTGTAAATGTATATTATGTGACTGTCACACAAGGTGACAACAATGGAGATGTCTTTGCAAAATGAGCATCCTGACATGTATAATGGAGATGACATCTATCAGGGATGTTATATACAATAAGGGTTATCTGCATATTGTGAAACTGTGTAAATGGGTTATCTGAATATGACTGTAATGTCAGCAGAAGTCTCCACCAAGCGGAACACATAGTTACAGGCTTATGGAAAACAGTAAGCTGAAGTACTCACAATCATGGACATTATCAGAATAATAACACCAATAATCCCATGTCTCTGACATAACATATGTGATTGTGAGTGACCATAGATGTTTCTGCACTAACATACTTGTACAACTATTATGAGATGTCAGCAATTTATAAGGGTAATCAAGCACGCTGTCCTGATACTGTAACATCTGCTGGAGTTGTTAGGAGGGTCACTGCTATAACTGTATGTAACATTATGAACAGCCCAAGCTAGTTGACAGGTGTATATGGCATGTATATGGCACAATCCACACTGTCATGAATGTAACCATTGCCATCAATGTTGTTAACCGGCTATCTATGTACTGTGTGCATCACTTACTAAGCAATCTACAACAGGACCTAGTGGACCAAATTATCATCATCTGTCACCATAGCCTGAGAACTGACTTGATTCCAGTGAAGAAGAAAACAGTAGCAGTAATCTGCTTGCACAAAAGTGGACCATCAACTAACCCTGGCAAATATGGACCTATATGTCTAACCAGTGTCATCTGCAAGGCAGTGATGAAAGGAGGTACTGCCAACACAGCTAGCTGGAATTTTGTAAATAATTATATGTCATTTGTGAATGTCAAACTGATTTATACAAGATGCTTGTATAACAAATGTATTAGAACTGTGTGTCATGTGTATATCAAACTGATTTGTACAGATGTTTGTGTTGAAAAGGTATTTGTAAAGTTCTTGGGTTTGAAAATGTAACCACAGTGTGCCTTACTGGAGAGAACAGAAATGTACATGCATTACTGTAACTGTTTAAATGTATATGTTTTAACAGAGGAAGCTAGAAAACAGGAGGTTAACCTCAATCCAGTAAACTTTAAAATATGTCTGAAATTAAATCCCTTTATAGGCTAAGCTATAAAGATGCCATCTTATAAGTTTAAATTTAGCCAGAGACACAAAGTCTGTACTAGGAAGCTTTCTGTATCATCTTTGGGGTGAACTAATTACTACTCTGGAAATGTGAAGGTATGCAATTATTTTATGACTCCAAGCACCTGTCACAGATCTGAGCAAAAGCCCCTGTGTGTGTATTTTTACAGGTAGGTGCAAATTCCTGCCAGCTTCCAGCAATGGGGGGTTTGCATGGGTACTAGAAGTCAGATAACCAGACGTGATGTAATTCTACAAGCTATCTCAGAAGTAGTATTTTAGATATTAATTTGAGAAGTCTCTGAGTGAGACTGAGCATTCTGTATTCTGTCTTGTGCCTGACAACAAGAAGGACCATTCACCACATAATCTGCCTTGTTCTATTAAATAAGTTATTAGGGAATAGTATAGTTCTCATAGATTCAGTCAGAAATATAGTGAAGCTTAGTTTTGATATTGTTTTTCTTTATTTGCCTGAGCCTATCCTGCAATGTTATTTTACATATTTCCCATGATTTTGAACTCTGATGTCACTGTGAATAATATATACTTAATATTTTCTTGTTGTTTTATTATTTATTATTAAATATATTTAAACCCTTCATTGTGACTAATATTTGTAGAGATATTTAAGTTTTGAGAGTACTTGCATATTTATTTGGTGACACTGTGTGGGCCACACCTTATAGCCTTGCTCTTGGTTCATAGGTAGGTACTAGGCTATAAGCCCAAGGGCCTAAGTAAGCCCAGCCAACAAGGTTATGCTATCCAAGAAAATTAATTTCCTGTGCCCCTGTCAAGCAGAGTCACAGAAGTGATCCCCAAGGTGTATTTCCTATTTCCCATCCACTCATCAAGATTTTTCTTGAAGAGTGCTAATGAGGAACTTTGCTTGACATAGATGGGTAGCTTGTTCCAGAGTATAGGAAGTCTCTGGGACAGGTATCTGTCCCTCCAGCATGTCCTGTTTATTGTGGTGACAAAGTTTAGGTCCTTAGAGTGTGTAGCTCAGCGGGATTGGGATTTCTTTAGGTGTAGCATGTCCAACAGCTCTGGGTTTAACATAGCTTTATATGTTAGGCAGAGATGTCCTCAGAGTAAGCGATATGCTACAAAGTAAAGCTGGAGTTTTTTGAGATGGTCAGTGTAGGCATCTGTTTGAGGCCAGTAATCCTCTTTGTGAGGTACTTCTGTGGCCTTTCCAGCTGCTGCAGATGTCTTGTGAGTTACATTCCAAAAGAGGCGTTGTACTCTATAATGGGTCTAATGAGTGCCGAGCAGAGGGGGAACAATGACCTCTTTTTTCCTGGATGAGAACCCTTTTGTGATGAGGTGTGCCACATAAAAGGATTTCCTAACTACTGTGGCAATGTGATTATCAAAGGAGAGACTACTGTCCACCTGGGTCCCAAGGTATCTTATCACACATTCGGCATTAAGTAGACTGTCATTTATGTTGGTAGTTCATGGGTGCAGAGTTTTTACCAAAGGGGATGACAATGCACTTTTTGGCATTGAGCTTGAGGCCATGCCTCTGACACTAGGCATCTGCCTCAGTAAGGCCCTTATGTAGGATGTCCACATCATTTGGGGACTCAAATATGGCTCCTAGTTTGCAGTAATCTGCAAACTTCATTAGCCAAAGGCCTTCTGTGTTAGCCTGTATTTCAGAGAAGTAGATACCAAACAGGAGATGTCCCAGGTCTGAACCCTGTGGTACTCCACTTGTCACTGGTTTGAAGTCAGATTTGGAGTCTGCAACTTTTACAGTGTGGGTTCTGTCAGTGAGCCAGTTGGCAACCCATCTTGTGACATAGGGATTTATACCTAGTTTAGTGAGTTTAGAAATAATTCCGGAATGGGGGATGGTGTCAAAAGCCTTGGCAAGGTCAAGATAAGCTGTGTGAACCACATTATCCTCATCTACAGCTTTGATGACTGCCTCAAAGAAGTCGATCAGGGTCAAACCCAAACTGGGTGGGGTCCAGAGTTTATAGTTTACCAATGTCTTTGTTTATAAGGTCCATGATGATATGTTCCATGGCATTGCAGACCAAACCATTTGTATTAGTATTAATATTAGTAGATTGGACGCTTTTTATTAAGGGCTTTAAAGTAGCTGGTGAGGGGTTCTGGTGGCAGTGATAACTACTTAATAGTCTAGGCAAAAGAGGGCATAACTGGTAAGCCTGTGCCAGCCGTTCCCATGTGTGTGTGTGTGTGTGTGTGTGTGTGTGTGTGTGTGTGTGTGTGTGTGTGTGCAAATTAAATAGTTTCATAGTTTCATAGTATAGTACTAGGCTATCTGCCCTGGGGCATTTGTAAGCCTAGCCATAGTGATGTGGCTTTTGCCACCCCATGAAATGGTACAAAAATGTACAGAATAAATCTAGAATACTGTGCCTCTGTCTAGTAGTGACACAATGAAGGTCCCTTTATATAATAGAATTAGTTTACTGTGCCCCTGTCTAGCAGTGACATAGATGTGACCCCTGGGGTAAACTTACGATCTCCCATCCACTCATCAAGATTTCTCTTGAAGAGAGTCAGAGAGGGGCTTTGCCTAATACAAACTGGGATCCTGTTCCAAAGCATGGGAAGCCTCTGGGTTATGAATCTATCCCTCCAGCATATCCTATTCATACTTGTGCCGAGGTTTAAGTCTTTAGCTCTTGTGGTCCTGATGGATTTGGATTTTTTGAGGTGGAGCATGTCCATCAGATCCTGATTGGACATGGCCTTGTACGTCAGGCAGAGATCACCTCTGAGCAGGTGGTATGCTACTGAATAGAGCTGAAGTTTCTTTAGTCTGGCAGAATAAGACATATGTTTGAGACCCTTGATCCTTTTGGTGAGGTACTTTTGTGATCTCTCCAGCTGTTGCAAGTGCCGGGTCAGGTACATACCAAATGGGGCATTGTACTCAATAATGGGTCTGATAAGGGAGGAATATAGGGGTACAATGACATCCTTGGATCTGGATGTGAATCCCTTCATGATGAGGTGTACAAGGTAGAATGTTTTTCTAACCACTTTGGCAACGTGGGTGTCAAATGAGAGTTCGCTGTCTACTTGGGTCCCTAGGTCTCTGACTACTTTTTCCGTACTCAGTGGGTTGCTGTCTATGTGATAATTTGTGGGTACTTTGTTTTTCCAAAGGGATGACTATACATTTTTGGCATTTAGTTTAAGGCCGTGACTACGCACCAGTTGTCCGCTTCAGTGAGGCCTTTTGTAGGATGTGTGTGTCTGCTGGTGTATCGACTATGGCGCCTAGTTTGCAGTCATCTGCGAACTTTGTCAGCCACAGCCCTCCCATGTTTGCTTTAACATCTGAGAAATAAATGCCGAACAAGAGGGGTCCCAGGACAGATCCCTGTGGGACACCACTTGTGACTGGCTTTGAGTCTGACATTGCTCCAGTGATTTTAACTTTATGGGTTCTGTCCTTTAGCCAGTTTGCAACCCATCTAGTGACATAAGGGTTTACTTTTAAGCTGTTTAGCTTATCTATGATGTCTGAGTGGGATATTGTGTCGAAGGCCTTAGCCAAGTCCAGCTATGCTGTATGGACTGCTTTGCCCTCATCAATGGCTCTAGTGACTGTTTCAAAAAACTCAACCAGGTTTAAAAGGCAGGATCTGCCCTTTACAAAGCCGAACTGGGTGGGGTCAAGTGTCTGTAGGTCCCCTATGTCTCTGTTTATGAGTTCCATAATGATTCTTTCCATAGCTTTGCAGACCAGGCTAGTTAAGCTTATGGGTCGGTAGTTTCCAGGGTCTGTAGAGGCACCCCCCTTGTGGAGTGGGACCACTGTTGCTGTACGCCAGTGTTCAGGTACATATCCCGAAGTAAGGCTAAGGTTAAATAGCATTTTTATGTGTGGGTTTAGCTCCTCTTGGAGTTCACGTAACACGCACCCCGGGATACAGTCAGGTCCCATTGATGCTGTGTTTTTTGCTTTGTTTAGGGCAGTTCTCACTTGGACATCTGAGATGACAGAGAGATTACATTCAGCTGGGATAAGTATTTCTTCTTTTGGGGGTGAAGGAGGCAAGAAATTTGCACTGAACCTGTCAGCCAGAATGTTAGCAATATCTGTGGGTTCAGTGTATTTTTTGTTGTTGTGAACCAACTCTGAGCATATCTGAGGATTTCCGCCCAGGTTTCTAACATAGCTGAAGAAGGCTTTGTGGTTATCTTTAGTGTCCCTAGCGATTTTTCTCTCAAAGTTTGCCTTGGATCTTTTATGAGAGAACGTAGTTTTCTGCTAATGTTGATCAGAGATGTCTTCCCTTCATGGGATTTCGCTCTGACGTGCAGTAGCTTCCTTCTTTGTTATACAATTTGTTTATGGCTGAGGTCCACCAGACAGGACGCTTACATTTGGTGGAGAGGGACTTGGATTTGTTTGGGATTGCATGATCCATGCATTCTTGGAGATGTCCATAGAAAGCATTTGTGAAGGATTCGGCATTGTGGGATGTGGTAACCACTGGCACAGTGGGCTTAAAGGATACCATCTCAGTCTTAAGAAGAGTGAAGTCTGCTTTTGAGAAGTTTTTCACTGTGGTCTTTTGTGCTGGGGGTGGAGGTGGGATATGTATATCCAGGGTGATTAGTTTGTGGTCAGATCTCACTAGTGAGGGATATACTTCCGGTGTGGAGCATTTTGTCCCCATGTTTGTGATGATCAGGTCTAGTATATTATCTCCCCTAGTGGGAGAGGTGACTAGTTCTGCTAGTGCATTTGAATTTATGAATTCCAGGAACCTTTGGGCTAGGGTAATAGGGCTAGAATAATGTACCCAATCTATGTTTGGGTAGTTGAAGTCTCCCAGTATGATGGTATTTTGTGATACATTCATATCCTCCAATGTCTTCAGGAAGGCTGAGTGGGGTTCTTGAGATTGGGAGGGTGGTCTGTAACATGCTACCAGTTGTATAGCAGTTTTGCCTATGGTTAGTTGCACCTGTATGGTCTCCGATGCTTCATGTGTTGCTACTAACCTGGAGGTGTGGGTGTCCTTTATGACTATGGACACTCCTCCTCCCTTTGTGGTTCGGCCCAGGTTTTGTGGCTGAAAAGCATGATACGAGGTATAGCCTGGTAGCGCTGGGGTGCTCTCAGGAGCCTTGAACCAGGTTTCAGTTACTGCACAGATGTCTATGTTCTCCATGCTGAGGAGTGCATCAAGTGCCTGCATCTTGAGATTTAGACTTCTGGCATTGAGCAGCATTACCCTTAGTTTTTTTCCATTTTTGTTTTCTAAGGAGGTAGGTTTGTCTTTTGAGTCTTGCCTAAAAAAGGCACTATGGGGGTGGCAAGAGCCTTAGCCAATATCCGGAAGCCCAGTGGTGACAGGTGTAAGCCATCCCTTGCGAAGCAGCGTGGCTTGTCCCACATATCATCCCAGGCAGACAGACATTGGATCCCCTTAGAATGACACCAGTACTTGAGCCAATTGTTAAAGCTGATCATCTTGTCTTTGTATTGTGGTATCATTCTTGGTGAGGACAAGATGCTGCTCAGGGTCAGGGTCATACCAGCCTGGGCTACATAATCGGAGAGCTCCTCTATGTCTCTTTTCATGTAGTCCAGGGAGGTACGTCTCAGGTCATTCACACCAGCATGGACAATGACGGAGTCATATTTGTACTTGCTTTGGAGTGACCTGAGTGCGTGTGTTATGTGGCAGACCCTAGCTCCCGATAGACAGCTCACAGTCACCTTCTCCTTGTTCAGCCTGGTCAGTGGGACATCAGTGTGTCTGACTATGGTGTCACCTATTACTAGTGTATCAGGCAAGGTGTTTGGCCTTAAGGGCTGCGATTGGTCGACACACTGATTTATTGAAGTATGTGTTGCATGTGTTTTGTTTTGAGGTGGTGGATTTTTGGATGTCTGCTTTGGGAACCTCTGTTGTTTTGGTAAGTTTTTTATTAGAGCCTCCGAGTATGTCTTTGTGTTTTTATGTGTTTGGTTTGCAGTTGTGTTAGGTCTATGTGGGACTGGGATTGTTTTGTGTGTGGCTGCCATCTCCTCCTGTCTGGTCATGCCAGCCCTGAGTTGAGAGAGTTCAGCCTCCAGTTTGGCTATATAGTTGCATCTCTCACATGTATTTGTGTTTGTTGGGAGGAGGAGAGGGTTGTCTGTGTACATGAGACAATTGTAGCATTGTCTCAAGATGCCCAGATTGACCAGCTGAACTGGAGACGACGCCAGTAATCTACCACTCGACATGCTAGAACAGTATAAGGGAGTGGTATACCTTTAAGGGAAGTGGATATTCACAGGGGTGGTAAGTAGATGTAGTGCTTTACTTAGTACGAGAGTGCTTACTTAGTAGAGAAGTATTGAGAACAAGTGCTAGGCTTATAATACAGTGAGTAGTCTGGTTATACTAAGAGTAGAGCTTCCTTAAGGGAAAATCTGAAGAGCAGACTTGGCGGAGCCAGAAAAATTTAACCTTGTTTAACTGGCGCTGTGCTATGCGCATCTAAAGCCGTGCAAATGCGGATTTTAAACAGTGAACTACAAAAGAGCTAGAAATGGTCCCAAACAACCAATTACTACAGCTTCTTGTGCTGAGGTCACTTCCCCCAAGGACGGGTAGGCTGCTCAAGGCTCCCCACTCCCACTGGTGAGCAAAGAAACTTCCTTCTATCCAAGTAAGGTAAATCTCAATGAGTGTGTGCATCAGCAACTTGGGCAGGGACAAGAAGCACTGATTGGACAGGGAGAGTGTTGAAGGACTTGGCTTGGAACCCTGGCTAAGGACTCAGCTCTATAGATTTACCAGTGGGGAGTCTTACTGGGGATTTGCAGAAAAAAAGATGGACCAGCACCAGGCTGACTGTGTTCACTCTGTGTTCTCAAGGAAAATTGTACTTGATGCAGAGAGCTGCATCTGGAGATACTGTGTGTGTACCTATTATCCTCTCAGTGAATGTCCTCCACTGGTGCCAGTGGGGAGGATTGAGGCTACTTGATTACTGGCCCAGAGGTGGAGGGCTGTCGCATTGGTTGGCAATGGCAGTGGTGGGATATCCATGTCACAATGATCATGGAAAGAATCATCATGGACCTTATCAACAAAGATATAGGTAACCTTCAAACTCTAGACCCAACCAAATTTGACTTCATTAAAGGGTAGATCATGCTTATTAAACATAGAAGACTTCTTTAACAAAATCATAAAATAGCTGGATGAAGGTAAGGCAGTGCATACCACCTATGTTGATCTGGCCAAGAGTTTTGACACAATCCTCCACACAGATATCATTGAGAAGCTCTACCATCTTGGGATTAACCTTATGTCAGTAGATAGTTAGCCATTTAGCTCACTGACAGAACACATACTGTGAAAGTTGATTAATCAACCTCTACCAGTAGAGCCATCACCAGTGGCATACCACAAGGATCTCTGCTGAGACCTTCACTGTTTGGGATCTGTTTCTTGGAAGTTCAAACTAAAGTATAAGACCTTTGGTTTACAAAGTTTGCTGAGGATTGCATATTGGGTGCAACCATGGAGTCCACCAATGATGTTTACATATTACAGGAGGGGGATAACACAGACAAATGATTGGTGCCAAAGCCACATGGTCTATAATGAAATGCAAAAATGTGTCCTTGTATTTGCCTTCTACAGAGTGGAATTCCCAGCTAATTACAGCATTGACAACACCTCCCTAAGCTCAAGACCAGTGGTGCAAGACCTGAGAGCAAAGGTAGTCTGCACTTTGACCACCAAGTTTCCACAGTTGTAAGGAAAGCCTTCTATGTTGTGCACCTCAGGTGTCAGACCATCATATCCATGTGTGAGGATGTTATAACACCACAGTACTCAAACCTCATCAGAACACTAATAGAGTACAATGCTCCCTTTTGCATGTAACTAACCAGACACCTGCAGCAGCTGAAGAGACCACAGGCATTTCTCAACAAGAAAATATCTGGCCTAAAAAACATTCCATGACATATGTGGATAAACTGAAATCCCTGTCGCTCTATTCTGTATCTTACTGGATGAGGTGACTTGTGTCTGGCCTACAAGCCAGACTCTGAGTCTGCCCTGATAGAAATACTTCACATCCACAAATCTAATGGCACAAGAGTCACTCACTCTAGAGATTTTAACCTAGCCTGTAACATTAACAGAACCGGTTTGAGAGACAGCTATAGCTGACGAAATCAGCAGAGTCAGTTAAGAGGAAAATGGCAATAGCAGTGTCCAACATGCTGTTGTAAAATGTTGTCTGTAATATCATGCAAGTGCACAAACACACACACACACACACACACACACACACACACACACACACACACACACACACACCAGTTGTCTGCAGTGAGAACAGAACCCTTACCTGTCTAACTACAGACCTCTGTATTTAGGACAAGTGCCACAGCACAAGTCTGACTTGGAGAGTGTTGGACAACACTTTATAAGTGATGACATCAATAACATCTGTTGAAAGGAAGATGGTAATAGCAGTGTCTGACATGCTGGTATAAAATGCTGTCTGTAGTGTCAAGCAAGTGTAAACACACACACACACACCAGTTGACTGCAGTAAGAACAAAATCCCTACCTATCTAACTACACCAACTAGAGACCTCTGTATTTAACACAAGTTCCATAGCACAAGTGTAACTTTTTCAAGATTGTAGGACAATTTATAGTGGATGAAATCAGCACTAGATGTTGAAGAGAAAATGTTGGGAGGCCTGCAATTAATGAATATGTAGGCATGTGCAACTGTCAAAATATTGGTGCTCCATGGGTTTGGAGTGATAATTGCAGGCTAGTCAATTATGCCCTTCTAACTAGCCATATATACACACACACACACACACACACACACACACACACACACACACACACACACGTTGATTGCAGTGAGATAAGTACACTGACTAGAGAAGTCAGTAATTTACACAAGTGCCACAGTGCAAGTCTGACTTTTACATGGCTGTAGGATAATTTGTAGTGGATGATATCAGCACTGGATGTTTGAGAGAAGATGTTGGGCTGCATGAAATGGATTGCTAACCATGTCCATCTGTCAAGATATTAAAGTTGCGCATACTACCTGACTGATCAGTGTGCAATATGTAGCATTTGCTGTTGTGTTTCTAATGTGCAGGTATACTTCAAGAACCAGCTTTGAAAAATATATATGCAAATAGGTGTCCACATTACTACAAGTATTGGAAAATCTGAATGTGTATTGTCATTATAAAGATGTACATGGTATATAAGACAGCATTTGTTATTTATTTCTGTAATGTAGTTATTATATTTGCGAACAAATACTGAGAGACCAAGGTTGCAGTGCATTGGGGGAGGTAACAGATGGCTGCATTGTAAATATGTGTTATTTTCTTAGAAAGTGCCTTCCTTTTGTTTATATTTTCACATATAGTTTCATGGCATGAAGACTAAATGGACAGTAAACAAAAGTAATGCATCCTATTGCCCTCTTTCCATATTGCACTGCTGAGCAGTGGATTTCCAAGATGGATGGCAAAGTGTTTGCACATACAAGATACACATTTATACTGCTTTCCCTGTTTGTGTGTAGTTAAGTGGCAAGCAAACATGAGCCTCACTAATAAAATTATGACAATTGTAAGTACTGAGTGTATGAAACACACCTGCCGCTTTGCTGACTCTGTGGCAGTAGGTGAATATGCACTGACAGATTTATTTTGGAGCCCAGATGGTATAGGATTCAAATCCAACTGTATGTAATAGTTTTAAATAATTAGTGATAAAGCAATGATATAATTATTTATACTACATTCACTGTGTTTTATTATGCTTTACAACATGTTTAAGTGGCATTGCTTGGAGGTAACTGCACCAAGGAAGAGCCATTCATTGTCGCTTGGCATTGGTGTGTGATGCCAAACTCCATGAAAACACAGAGACCAAAAAGTGAAGGGTTTCATTGCTTCTTTGTTACTTAAATGTGTTTTGTGTGTTTTTATTTTTTGACAAGATTAAAGGTGTTAAAATGGAGTAGATAGGAAACTGATGAAATGGGGGGGCAGGCACTGGGAAGAACAAAGGGAAAGGAGAGAGGTATGTTAGAACCATAGCTATCCACTTCTTCAACAGTATTACATGAAAATATGGTATAGAATATTAACTGAATTTGGACTGTCACCTCAACAAAGAGGGGTGACAATGCAACCATGCTGCATAGCCAATTGGACCAAATCAAGTGTGTCAAGAAGACATGTGTGCGAAGTGAAGAGCTATGTATGGGGCAATATATAAGTTTATATGTTTTGGGGGAAGGGTAGGTGCCATTTTCTTTTAATTTCAATAAAAGAGCAATTTTGGATAAGAGATGTTTGTATTTCTGGGTCAGGTAAGTAGAGTAGGTGAGAAGCAGATGGAAACAGGACAATACACAGGGAAGATGAGGAACACAAAAGCTTGGGGGACACCATGGTTGGGGTTAGGGAGGGGACAGCAGAAGCCCATGACCATCAAACAGGGGACAGTAAAAATCTACTCCTCACCCACAGGACTGTCATCACTGTCACCTAACTCGGCTGGCTGCTGGAGTGCTTGATGTCTCCTCCTCCTATGGACCATGAGAGAGAGCAGCCTTGCCATCTAGCATAGGCATGCACCAATGATGCTGCACATGACCCTACACACTAACCTGGCATCTCCTGGCAGGTGATAAAATCCCTACCTCTGCCAGTACTCCTGAAGGGTACTACAGCACCAGCTGCTAGGGTTGTGTTACCTGAGGGGACAGGTAGTACAGAGGCAGTAGAGGCAATACTGCCAGGTTGGGTCCCAGAATTACAAGACATTGGTGCTGGAGCCAGTAGAGCAAGGGCAGGCTGAGCCACTGGGGCTGGCCTACCTCATTGTGCTGTAAAGCATTTTGTGATTTGTTAGAGATGGATGCCATGGAAATGTTTTGATGACATATAGAAACAAAAAGAAATAAGGATTGGGGTGAAAGAAAAAAAGAGATAAAATTAGTGCCACCATATGTGACATACAATGCATTATCATAATAATGCAACTAATTTACCTGAATATTTACATTTAAGTATACTTTCTAACAACTGCAAACTATAATTTTCAATTGCTGAAATCCTTGCAGTGTGTAGATATTGCACATATGCTTGGTCCAGTTATACAGATTAAAGTTAACAGCAGGGTATTTATGCCACTTGTGCAGAATTTAATTGATGTAATATTTTAAAATATTGCACTATTTTATATTTGTTACTTGTGGTATTTGAACAGACAATATCTGACTACAGTCTTACACTTGACTGCTCAAGTTTGTTTGTGCTACACACTGATGCATGCATACTTGCTTTTATAGTTAGGATATGCATGCTTACTTTGCTGTAACTGTATAGAAAAGGAAAAAATATATATGTTTTTCTAATTTAAACTCTACAATAATGCTTCTCTTGTGCTGTATACACACCCCTTGCTTCCCTCAGTATCTCTAGATGCTTAGCACGGGCTTCCCTATTTGAAATGATTTTTGCATTAGCTGTGTAAAGAAAGAAGAGAACCAAAGAGCATTATGCATACCATTCTGGCCTATATTTAGCTTTTTATCCATTATAAATTACCTTTGTTAGTATACCTGCCCGAATGTGGGAAGTTGCTAGTTCTGAACTCATCCAGACACGGGTTGAGTGTATCCCTGTTTAGGTCATTAAAGTGGTGCCTACACTGTTCTGCTGTGCAGGGAATGCCAGGTGCACTGGATACAGCCTTGGCCCGACTATTTCAAGCCTCAGACTTGTACAGGGAGCTGGTATAGTCCCCATGCAAAAGCCTTTAGCTGTGGTGCTTTACAAGGAGTCCAGTACAGATTCTGGACCCCTGAACACTTCATCTCTGTGCCCCAAATTGGGCAGCTTCCCTTCTAACACCAGATATGCCTAACCAGAAAACAGCAATAGCTAATAATGATTTCCCACCAATGTGTATCGCATTTAACTGATAGTGTGCCAACCACATTTGCGTGATGTTAAGTGGAGAGCAACAGTGCCAAATAAAGAGGAAAGCAGTTTTGGAAATTGGAAGGTTAATCTGACACTTGGCATTAGTTTGAGTGTTGTTTGCTGCTGAAACTGTTAGGTGATTTAACATTGCAGTCGTGTACTGAGGGCATAAAATTTATGGCCTGACACATTTTTGATGGACTTTACACACTGATAAAGTTCAATTTTAATGTGGGTTCAAACCTATGCATAAAAGACAAAACACAGTATAAAGGCATCTTATCCCTCTTTGTCACAGAAACAGCTTTGCAGCAGAGAATGAAATCATTTTGCATATAAGCAAGTCCAAACTCATCCACAATATCAACAAGATATATGGCACTTCTACACTTGTGATTTGTTTGTACATGTACTAATTTCAGATGTAGTGCAATCAGTCATCACACAACCATGTCTGACTATTTGGAGAAATCCAGCTCTGTCTTATCCCTGTATTTTGTTTGATCTTCTCTTATCTGAGCATTAATCTGAGACATGCAGTCTGTAAGGCATTTTGTATCATTGTCCTTAAAATGTTAGAGAATATTAAATGGCAATAATATACCGTTTTCAACCAATGCAGGGAAGGTTAGATGTTACTGAATAGAAACTGTGAAATGTCTGCTGCTTAAAAACATTGGTACAACTACTTTTTACATTTTGTAATTCAAACCTGTCTGACACACCTAATGGAGGTAAGGGAGACTGAATTGTTGTTGTGTTTTCCTTCTCCCTACCAGTAATCATTCACAGTTGCAATCCATTATCAGCAAGCACTGAGGGGAGTGCCTGCACTATGTTTACATCTGATACAAGGAGCCAAGAATTTGGGATTCAGCAATTCTAATGAGTTCAGACCTCATTTGTATCTTCACCATGCTTATAGTCCTGAATCTACACTATAAAAAGATAACCATGTAGCTAGGAAACCTGAAGGTGTGGAGACTTGTTTATATGGATAACATAGTTGAAGACTGCTATTACTTTAGATGTATCTGCACAGAAGACTACTGATCTTGATAAGGTATGATTGCATTTTTCAGTTAGGTACTGGATATGCTCAGATGTCAGAAACATATTTTTATACATACATTAGCAAATGCACTTCTTAGAAGTTTACTAATAGCTGTGGGCATTTTGGTCAGGATATGTTACTTTCACAGATGCACAGCCTTATTAACATTCATCACAAGTGTTAATGTTACAACTGTTTCTCTTTACACTCTTCTATTGTTATTTCCATGAAATGTAAATGCCCTATATTGTCAATGACATAAGGGTGTTAGCTTCCTAGGATAGCCCATAGATACCTCTAGGAGAGTACTGGACACAGGTGCAGGTGATTGTAAATTGCATCAAAATGAATGTTCTGTGGTAAATGTGTATACATTTTTGGAACAGTTTCTTTGATAGAAGTTATAACAATTCACTGAAAGTTCTAATTCCATTGTTTGGTAGTAAACTGTCATTTGCTTGTTGTTTTGGAGGAGGGAAAACCAAGTTCCATGTCTGTGATGGCACATAGATAATTGTTTGTACAGAGGTTTGCTTTGCTATAGTTACTCCCCTAGTTTTGGAACCAACCTGGCTTTGTGTCTGACTGTGATATGTTAAAACTACATAAATCCTTGTTTATATTTGAATATATTTGAATTTCTTTTTTTCCAGTGAGTAATATTGAAAAACTACTTCCTTATGTGTATAGGCACCAGAAGCTGTTGATGACTGGGGGGGGGGGTGAGAGGGGCACTTAGTGATCTAAAAAAGGCAATTTTTATAACTATTTACTAGCACAACATAGGTTCACTTGGAGGACTTTTAAAGCTTAGCCAATTCCCTTTTGGTGCTTGAATTAACATTTTCTGATTGGTCTTACCTATCCCATGGCTGTTAATTGTATATTAGCCCTAGTGAGAACAACTGTGATCATTCCATTGATAATTTGAGGGGACTCATATAAGGGATGCAGCATTTAGGAACTGCCTCTATCCATTTAGTGGCATGAGGGACAATTCTGGAATACATTTTCTGTTACCCATCTTTAAATCCAAGTTGCATTTGAATATGGATGGATGAGCTTTGTTTTATTTTTATGGATAGTCTGTTGTGGAACAGTAGTAACCTCTGTGATATATATCCATCTCTCCACAACATACAGTTTAAATATCTGGACTGAGTATTTATGATGCCATTTGACTTGCTGATGTTCAGTGGGTTCATCTGTATTAGGTCGGAGGATGCCTTGTATGTCAGACGTCACCTCTAAGCAACAACACAACAAACTAAAACTGGAAAAGTTGAATCAGCACGACAAGGAAACAGCAACCAGGATCCAAAACAGGTTTATTGTCTTCAAACTCCCACTGTAAGCCTTCAAGGAGTAAAGTTTCAATAACATAACACAGTTTATATAATCACACCAATCAATCAATAAAACTATTATACAATTAAATAATACAATTACTCAATTAAATCACATTTTTCCAACAGCATTCTGTGTTTAAGCCTCTAGGTAATAAAGTGCCAAACTTTAAAATAAAAACAGTTTCATACTTTAAAAGTAATTTTGCCACAACTGCAACATCAGACTCTAACTTTGCTATCTGTTGTAAAATAGTTGCTTTTAAAGTGTCAGTGCTACCATTATGAAATTCATAAAAGTGTTGAGCCAAAGGGCTCTCCATTTTTTTATTTTTTATATCCCTAAGATGTTCTAACAGCCTGACTTTAAACATTCTTTTAGTTTGCCCTATATAGAACTTATGACATCCACAAGTGATTGCATAAACCACCCTATTAGTTCTACAAGTGTATGAACCACTTGAATAAAATGGTATATTATTGATATTAGAAAAAGTTCTATATACAAATGGGCAAGCCTGACATTCTCTACATGGGAATGTACCTATACTAGAAGGTTGTAGTGGTAATTTGTTCCCTGGATTAAAAAATTTTGTTCGTACCACCATATCCTTAATACTCTTACCTCTTTTATAGGAAAAAATTAATTTTTTCATTTTTAAATTACTTAATTCATCATAATTCTCTAAAAACTCCCAAAAATGTAATATCTTATGTTTTATCATATCACTACATACATTATATGTGGACACTACAAATAAATTATTGTCCACCTGATTTTCTCTATTTATTGTATAACTATTAATAATCTTTTTCTTATTGTACCTATCATATCTCATATTTATAATTTTTTCTATATCAACATCCACTAATTTACTATCGTAATTTCTATTCAAAAACATCCTTTTAGTTGTTTGAATTTCCTTATAAAACACTTCATCATTACGACATAACCTAGAAATTCTTAAAAATTCACCATATGGCAATGCTCTAATAATATGTGCAGGATGACAGCTAGTTGCTTGTAAAAAATCATGTGGATCCCCAAATTTCCTGTATAAACTTGTAATTATAGGCAAATCAACAATACCTTGTAAATTAATATCTAGAAAGTTAACTGACTGCCCATATTGTAACCCATCAAAATTAATTTTAAATCTATTAATTTGGATTTCTTGTACAAAATTCTGTATGTCATCATATCCACCCTCACACAAAAATATCAAATCATCTATAATGGTAGCACTGACACTTTAAAAGCAACTATTTTACAACAGATAGCAAAGTTAGAGTCTGATGTTGCAGTTGTGGCAAAATTACTTTTAAAGTATGAAACTGTTTTTATTTTAAAGTTTGGCACTTTATTACCTAGAGGCTTAAACACAGAATGCTGTTGGAAAAATGTGATTTAATTGAGTAATTTTATTATTTAATTGTATAATAGTTTTATTGATTGATTGGTGTGATTATATAAACTGTGTTATGTTATTGAAACTTTACTCCTTGAAGGCTTACTAGAGTTTGAAGACAATAAACCTGTTTTGGATCCTGGTTGCTGTTTCCTTGTCGTGCTGAGTCACCTCTAAGCACTCTGTAGGATACTGAGTATAGTAATACATCTTTGAGGTGGTCCATGCAAGACCTATTGTTTAGGACTTGTATCCTTTTAAGTAAGGTATCTCTGAAGGTATTCCAATTGTTGCATGGGGCTGGACAAATACATGACAAAGTGGGCATTATACAGAATGTTTGACCTAATGAGAGCTTTGTACAGGGGGATAACAACATCTGTAGGTCTAGTCACATTTTTTTGATAAGCTGTGCAATATAAAAAGGCTTTCTTATGACTCTGGGCATGTTGGTCAAAAGTTAGGTCACTGTACACACAAGTTCCCAAAAGTCAAACAATTGGGTTAGTTCTCAGAGAGCATTGTCATGATTTTGACACCAGTTATTGTTTGGGACAAACCTTCCTGCATGATGGTTAAGTTATTTGAGGATTCAATAACTGCTCCTAGCTTGCAGTTATCTCAAACTTAGCCGACCAAAGACTTTTGGTATTTCCTTTTACTTTTGAGATGTATATGCCAAACAGAAAAAGTCTCAGCACCAAACTCTGGGGGGCTCCATTGGTGACTGGTCTCTTCCCCTATTTTGATCTCCTGCATCCTATGAACAAGTTGGCAATCCAGCTAGTGATGCAAGTGTTTGCTCCTACATTATTCATCTTTTGTACTACACCTGAGTAGGGGATTATGTCAAAAGGCTTGGCTAGGTCAAGGTAGTGTGGTGTGAACTGTTTTACCTTCATCCATTATTTTGGTAGCAAGAGTAAAGCTTAAAATTTGTCCATGATTTTGAGCCTTTCACACTTACTTTCCTCTGGGCTGTTTTCAAACACATTTTTAGGGTCTTGCATACATGTATGCATTCTTTGATTCACTTTCCTAACAGTATTTAAATGATATTCCTTGTATAATACACCACCAGTTGTTAGATTGTGTTTGTAGTTTTGAACAATCTTCTAGTAAGCAATGAAACAAAATGTATGAACCAATGACAAAACTGCCTCGTTCAGAAAATTCCAACCATAAAAGGCCACTTAAACTTCTGTCATTACAATCCATCAATATCAGTAAATATGCCAAATCTCTGCAGACATCGGTCATCTAAATAATTCCACACTAAATGGATCTCTAAGTAATGAAGAGGTTGCTGCTAAGAAACAACTTTATATTTCATTGTTTCGTCTACAAATAAAGTGGCTGTTGACCTTGACGAATACATTGCCTATGTTACATTAAAAATGATAAGCTAGTAATATTGCAATAGGGAATGGATGGCAAACTGATAACAGGTTCATAGTTACTAGGTAATTCATCCAGAGGAGGACATTCACAGGACTGCAGCATCCACTCACAAGTACAACACAGTATAGCATCAGCGATCCACCTGCATACTGTGGGAGTAGAACCCACAGCCTTCTGCATCAAAAGTAAGGCTACTAACAATGCAAACAGACTCAGAATAAGCAGCACTAAACTTCTCTTCCCCTGAAGCTCTCAGCAAAATGTTTCATTTATTTAACATTTGTTTACCGGGAAAGTCCAACTTGGAACAAAGCCAATTTTCAGCAGAGCCCCAGGGAGAAATGCTCTGGATGCATGTCTTTGTAACATGGGAGGAAACCAGAGCACCCAGAGGAAACCCACACAAACACAGGGAGGACATACAGACTCCACACAGAAGGCACCCCAGCCAAGAATCAAACCAAAAACCTCTTGCTGTGAGGAGACAACACTACCACTGCACCATCCACTTGACACAACTAAATCTCTC
Source organism: Protopterus annectens (assembly GCF_019279795.1). Taxonomy (NCBI): domain Eukaryota; kingdom Metazoa; phylum Chordata; order Ceratodontiformes; family Protopteridae; genus Protopterus; species Protopterus annectens. The sequence goes on along the minus strand of NC_056747.1, from coordinate 1,156,878,297 downwards.
GATTTCACAGCAGAAGATATCTGGAAAAAGACAAAATTTATTTGGGGGGGACAAAGGCCCAAAACCAGGGACACGGTTTAAATATTACTTGTATAATCTTAGAACATTGCTAAAATAGTGTTTTGTGTTACCATGTGCTTCCAAAAAGATAGGAAGACTGAAACTTAAAGGACTATCATTATTTACTGAATTCCGGGCAGCTGTGGTGGTGCAGTGGTTAGCATTGCCACCTCACAGAAAGAGGTTCTCCGGTTCGATCCTTGGCTGGGGTGCCTTCTGTGTGGAGTCTGCATGTCCTCCCTGTGGTCGTATGGGTTTCCTCCGCGTACTCCAGTTTCCTCCCACATCCCAAAGACATGCTGTAGGTAGATTGGACACTCTAAATTGGCCCTAAGTGTGAGTGTGTGCATGTGTGTGCCTTATTTGGAAGGTTGGGTGCCGGGCTGGCAACTCGACACCATAAAACTCCACTGCCAATCATGAGTGGACAGACGATCGCGGTGGTGACCCCTAACCGGGAAAAGCTGAAAGAAGAAGAAAATTATTTACTGAATTCCATTCTCACTGATTTGCCAGAAAACCACACATTTTAAGAGGAACAGACCAAACTCCTTGGATCACAAGTGGTGGTGTGGGTAGAGAATGAAGGCTTCTGTACCTAAGGTACAGGGTTTCAGCCTGAGTAATCCGTAACCACCAGCCATAAGTAACTGGGGCATTTTACACACACACACCTCAGCCTGCATAACTAAAATGGACCTCAGCCTGCATAACTAAAAATGGAGCTTCCTTCCAGCACATAAACGGAGCCTGCATAACTAAAAACAGAGCTTCTTCTAGCACATAAACAGAGCCTGCATAACTAAAACAGACCTCTTAGCCTGCGTAACTAAAAATGGAGCTTCCTTCCAACACATAAATGAAGCACAGTGAAATCAAAACACATAAAATCTCTCTCCTTAATGTGACAGCCTGCATAACATAAATGGAGCTTCCTTCCAGCACATAAACGAAGCACAGTGAAACCAAAACACACAAAATCTCTCTCCTTACTGTGACAGCCTGCATAATTTAAATGGAGCTTCCTTCCAGTGCATAAACGGAGCTTTAGGGGAAAAAAATCTTTCCTTACTGTGACTCTGGCAGCAGGATTGATATGAAGCAGCAGGCTTGATGTGGAAATCAATTTCTGTGCACTTTTGTGTTTGAATTCAACGTTAGCGTGCAATGCACACATGGGTCCACCTATAGGTCTTACAGCTGTAAAAGTGCGGGGGCGCTCCCTCCCCCTCACTCTATGGTTCCGGTGCCTATGCTTGTGTGCTATAGCTAAGCAGGACTTTTAGTTATGTTTATTATCCTTTTTATCTGTTTTATGCCACTTAGGACTATGACACCCAAGCATACCAATCCCTTAAACACACCCCTTCAGTAACACTGAGAATGATGTCATTGTATAAGCATTTAGGTGACATGGTGGCCTTCTGTTTGAGAGAGGTCATGGGAATAAGTCTGTACAATGCAAATGTGGCAGAAGATAGTGGAAGATATGAACACTGTTGGGGGCCACAGCAAGACATATGATCATTTCATCAACCTGGATGAGAGCAGCTGCAATGGCTTGTGGACAGATGGCTACCAGGGTCCCTGGTACAGAGCCACCACCAACACCAAATGAAGAGTTCCTGTCCACTGTCACGGATCCAGAGAGCTCATTGAAAGGTTTACATCAGCATTTATTATTTATTTTACATTTGTTAACTGGGGGTGTCTGACTGAGCCAAAAAGGCCATTTTTCAGCAGAGGCCCGGGGAGAAAAGCTCCACATAGAAAAATTACAGATACATTTAGTTATTTAGACATGATCAGTATACACACAAATTACAAAAGACATGTTTTTACAGTTGTATGCAGCACATCAACAGTTACAGTGGAGAGAACAAACAAAAAAATATTAATTTAAAAATAAAGGTAATTAATAGATTTGTGGTGTACAGCTGAAATTTGGAACGTAGGTAGAACACATACATAGTTCACAGGTACAGTACATACATTGTAGATTAGCCAGTGTTTATGAGCAAGACTGAAAACTATTATCAAGTACTCTAGGTTTAGTATGTGTACCTTATCCACTTTCACTAGCCTGGGGAGCAATCATGGCACTGCCAACTTTGCTTGAGATGTTGCCTGATGAGGTTTTTAAAGGAGGCTTTGGATGATGTGTTTTGAATGCTAGTGGGGACAGAGTTCCATTTTTTAGCCACTGATCTACTATATAGCGCATCTCCAAAGCTATTGTAGCTGTTGGTGACTTCTAGTAGTAGTTTGCTTGATGATCTAAGAGGCCTTTTGGCTGAGTGATGTTGTACTAGGTTTTTGAGGGCAGGACACTTATTGGGGAGGTAATACATCGAATGACAGAGCTGATTGTAGGTTAGGAGGTTGGGCAGTTCAAGCCAGTGGAGCTGTCTCAAAGCAGTACAGTGATGAGTTCTATATGAGCAATTTGCAGCAAAGCAGGCAATTCTGTAATAGCAGGCTTCCATTTTGCTTAGTTCAGTTTTTTTGAGATTAGTCAGAATGGGAGATGCATAGAGTAGGGTGGATAGAAGTTGGGAGTGAGCAATGGCTGATCTTGTGTTGTTGGTAAGAAATGCTTTGATACGGTAGAGTGATCCCAGTTTGGCATGTACTTTTTTAACAGTTAAGTTGAGGTGACTATCAAATTTTAGGTGGGAGTCTATGGTTATTCCCAATAGCTTAGCCTGTGACACTGGAGCAATTGGAGTAGCATTTGTGGAGTAGATAGTGAATTGACTGTTAAAAGTGTTTTTGTTAGAACTGGTTATAATCATAAGCTGAGTTTTCTTTGGATTGAAGATAAGTTGGGCTTTGGTAAGGTAGTTTTCAACATCAGAGAATGCTAGTTGAGCTGTTTGCAGGAGGGTGGGAATGTTTTGTGCAGCACAGATTAAGGTAGTGTCATCTGCATACTGAATGATAGATGCATGCTGTGTGGAGGTATGGAGGTCATTTGTGAAGATTGTGAATAGTAGTTGTCCTAAGAACCCTGTGGGACTCCTATAGTTATGGGCAGCTGAAGAGAGAGAGAGACTTTTCCCATTTCACAGCTTGGTACCTGCCATTTAAGTAACTTTGGAACCAGGTAATTGTGGAATTTGATAGCTGATATTGGTTTAGTTTGTTTAGCAGGATTTGGTGCGAGACTGTGTCAAATACTTTGGACATATCCAAAAAAAGAGTTGACACCTGCAGGCCTTCATTTTTGAGATGGTTTACTGTGTCTGTGAAGCAGAGGAGGGCTGTAGTGGTACTATGGGCAGGTCTGAAACCATGCTGAGTAGGTGATAGGATGTTGCTGTCTAGGAGATATTTTAGCATCTGGGTATGGATACATTTTTCTAGGATTTTGGCCAGGAGGGAGAGTAAAGCAATGGATCTGTAGTTATTAAGTTCAGTGGAGGTCCTGCCTCTATGTGTGGGTGTAACATAGGATATTTTCCAGAGTTTGGGCACATAGTTTTCAACAATTGATCTGTTTATGAGAGTGGAGATTGGGATAGCAATAGCATCTGCTGTGAGTTTCAAGAAATAGCTGGGGAGTAGGTCGGCTGCTGTTGATGTGGTTTTTAGTTTGGAGAGTATGCTTTTGATTGAAGTGGTGGAAACTGTTTTGAGGGTAAAGGTTGTATCAGTGTTATTTGTGTTCGGGGGGGATAGTGAGGAAGGAACTGTCCTGTGATACTAAGGATAGAATTGAGTTCACAAAGTGGGAGCATGGCCGGCCTTAGGCATAGGCCAACTAGGCGGCCTCCTAGGGCGCCGCTGTAGCAGGGACACTTTTCCAGTATTTATGTGGTTTAGGTAGACCAGGTTGGGGGCACCTCGGTGGTGTGGGGGGGCACTGTGGAGCCCTTTTGCCTAGGGCACCAGCTGACCTAAGGCCGCTGCTGAGTGGGAGTTGAATTGTGTTTCGATGGGAACTTTAGTGTCAGGGGTGGTTGGTTTAGGGTAGCCTTTTGGGTCGGTTTTAGTAGCTGGTTTACATTTTTCCAAAGTTTTTGGGGGTTGTGTTGGTATTTCGTTTGTAATGTCGTGTAGTAGGATTTTTTGTCCAGCCTAAAACATTTTTTGCATGGTTGCGCAGTTCTTGGTACTTAGTTAGGCTTTGTGTTTCTTTATTTTTTTGATAGTAAATCCAGGCAGTGTCTCTGGACTTGAGGATTTGTTTGGTTTCTTTACTGAGCCAGGGGTTTGTAGAGGTTCTAACCTTGATTTTGTGCAATGGAGCGACAGTGTGTAGGTGTTGTAGAAATGTTTTGTTGAAATATACTACAGCCTGGTCAAGTGGGAGGGTTTTTAGGGGGGGTTCAGTCACAGTTACAGAGTAAAGTATTGAGGACCTCAGGAGAGAATTTTTTGTGTTTCTAGTGGATATATAGTTAGTGGTTTTGCATATGCTTGTTCTACTACATAGAAAGTATATTATGTTGTGGTCACTTAAGGTGTCTGGGAGACTGCCTCATGGGGATACAATGTGGGGTTGTTAGTTATGACCCAGTCAAGGATGGATTCCCTTTTAGATTTTTTTATCACATCTAGTTGGAATTTGGACTAGCTGCTGGTAGCCATGGAGATTTATTAGATTACTTGGAGGTTCTGATATGTACAGAGCCACCACCAACACCAAATGAAGAGTTCCTGTCCACTGTCACGGATCCAGAGAGCTCATTGAAAGGTTTACATCAGCATTTATTATTTATTTTACATTTGTTAACTGGGGGTGTCTGACTGAGCCAAAAAGGCCATTTTTCAGCAGAGGCCCGGGGAGAAAAGCTCCACATAGAAAAATTACAGATACATTTAGTTATTTAGACATGATCAGTATACACACAAATTACAAAAGACATGTTTTTACAGTTGTATGCAGCACATCAACAGTTACAGTGGAGAGAACAAACAAAAAAATATTAATTTAAAAATAAAGGTAATTAATAGATTTGTGGTGTACAGCTGAAATTTGGAACGTAGGTAGAACACATACATAGTTCACAGGTACAGTACATACATTGTAGATTAGCCAGTGTTTATGAGCAAGACTGAAAACTATTATAAAGTACTCTAGGTTTAGTATGTGTACCTTATCCACTTTCACTAGCCTGGGGAGCAATCCTGGCACTGCCAACTTTGCTTGAGATGTTGCCTGATGAGGTCTTTAAAGGAGGCTTTGGATGATGTGTTTTGAATGCTAGTGGGGACAGAGTTCCATTTTTTAGCCACTGATCTACTTACTATATAGTGCTTCTCCAAAGCTATTGTAGCTGTTGGTGACTTCTAGTAGTAGTTTGCTTGATAATCTAAGAGGCCTTTTGGCTGAGTGATGTTGTACTAGGTTTTTGAGGGCAGGACACTTATTGCGGAGGTAATACATCGAATGACAGAGCTGATTGTAGGTTAGGAGGTTGGGCAGTTCAAGCCAGTGGAGCTGTCTCAAAGCAGTACAGTGATGAGTTCTATATGAGCAATTTGCAGCAAAGCAGGCAATTCTGTAATAGCAGGCTTCCATTTTGCTTAGTTCAGTTTTTTTGAGATTAGTCAGAATGGGAGATGCATAGAGTAGGGTGGATAGAAGTTGGGAGTGAGCAATGGCTGATCTTGTGTTGTTGGTAAGAAATGGTTTGATACGGTAGAGTGATCCCAGTTTGGCATGTACTTTTTTAACAGTTAAGTTGAGGTGACTATCAAATTTTAGGTGGGAGTCTATGGTTATTCCCAATAGCTTAGCCTGTGCCACTGGAGCAATTGGAGTAGCATTTGTGGAGTAGATAGTGAATTGACTGTTAAAAGTGTTTTTGTTAGAACTGGTTATAATCATAAGCTGAGTTTTCTTTGGATTGAAGATAAGTTGGGCTTTGGTAAGGTAGTTTTCAACATCAGAGAATGCTAGTTGAGCTGTTTGCAGGAGGGTGGGAATATTTTGTGCAGCACAGATTAAGGTAGTGTCATCTGCATACTGAATGATAGATGCATGCTGTGTGGAGGTATGGAGGTCATTTGTGAAGATTGTGAATAGTAGTTGTCCTAAGAACACTGTGGGACTCCTATAGTTATGGGCAGCTGAAGAGAGAGAGACTTTTCCCATTTCACAGCTTGGTACCTGCCATTTAAGTAGCTTTGGAACCAGATAATTGTGGAATTTGATAGCTGATATTGGTTTAGTTTGTTTAGCAGGATTTGGTGCGAGACTGTGTCAAATACTTTGGACATATCCAAAAAAAGAGTTGACACCTGCAGGCCTTCATTTTTGAGATGGTTTACTGTGTCTGTGAAGCAGAGGAGGGCTGTAGTGGTACTATGGGCAGGTCTGAAACCATGCTGAGTAGGTGATAGGATGTTGCTGTCTAGGAGATATTTTAGCATCTGGGTATGGATACATTTTTCTAGGATTTTGGCCAGGAGGGAGAGTAAAGCAATGGATCTGTAGTTATTAAGTTCAGTGGAGGTCCTGCCTCTATGTGTGGGTGTAACATAGGATATTTTCCAGAGTTTGGGCACATAGTTTTCAACAATTGATCTGTTTATGAGAGTGGAGATTGGGATAGCAATAGCATCTGCTGTGAGTTTCAAGAAATAGCTGGGGAGTAGGTCGGCTGCTGTTGATGTGGTTTTTAGTTTGGAGAGTATGCTTTTGATTGAAGTGGTGGAAACTGTTTTGAGGGTAAAGCTTGTATTAGTGTTATTTGTGTTCGGGGGGGATAGTGAGGAAGGAACTATCCTGTGATACTAAGGACAGAATTGAGTTCACAAAGTGGGAGTTGAATTGTGTTTCGATGGGAACTTTAGTGTCAGGGGTGGTTGGTTTAGGGTAGCCTTTTGGGTCGGTTTTAGTAGCTGGTTTACATTTTTCCAACGTTTTTGGGGGTTGTGTTGGTATTTCGTTTGTAATGTCGTGTAGTAGGATTTTTTGTCCAGCCTAAAACATTTTTTGCATGGTTGCGCAGTTCTTGGTACTTAGTTAGGCTTTGTGTTTCTTTATTTTTTTGATAGTAAATCCAGGCAGTGTCTCTGGACTTGAGGATTTGTTTGGTTTCTTTACTGAGCCAGGGGTTTGTAGAGGTTCTAACTTTGATTTTGTGCAATGGAGCGACAGTGTGTAGGTGTTGTAGAAATGTTTTGTTGAAATATACTACAGCCTGGTCAAGTGGGAGGGTTTTTAGGGGGGGTTCAGTCACAGTTACAGAGTAAAGTATTGAGGACCTCAGGAGAGAATTTTTTGTGTTTCTAGTGGATATATAGTTAGTGGTTTTGCATATGCTTGTTCTACTACATAGAAAGTATATTATGTTGTGGTCACTTAAGGTGTCTGGGAGACTGCCTGCGTGGGGATACAATGTGGGGTTGTTAGTTATGACCCAGTCAAGGATGGATTCCCTTTTAGATTTTTTTATCACATCTAGTTGGAATTTGGACTAGCTGCTGGTAGCCATGGGGATTTATTAGATTACTTGGAGGTTCTGATATGCAGGTGAACCAATCTAGGGTGAAATCCCCCAGAATAAGGATTTCTTGTGAGTATGTGGAAGAACACCAGGATAAGCAGTCTTCAAGGCTAGCAGGTGTATTACCAGGTGAAATATAGATCACAATTGTGGTGATGACCTTTTAGGGTGAAGTTGAAGTTGTAAGATAAGTATGTCCCAATTATTGGGGGAGAGGGTAGGAGTTTGGTAATTGACGTACAGTTAAGTTGGACTTGTACAGTAATGCAGTTCCACCCCCTTTACGAAGTGGTCTGTCTTGTCTAATGATATTGTAGCCCGTAGGGAGAACTTTTGAGTTAGCTATGTTTTTATTTAGCCAGGTTTCTGTTAAAGCAACTATGTCTGGGGAGTAGTGTGCTTTTGTGGCCTGGAGTTCAGGTATTTTATTTTTATACTTCTAATATTAATATTTAGCATTAAAAGATGGTTGGTTTTGCTGCTGCTGTTGATTTGCCCAGGGATGAAGATAGTGGGGGTGTTATGTTCTGACATTTGTATTGGAGCAGTTTGTGTTGGACAGGATGGATTTGGGCCTGGGTTGGGGTGGATATCCCCACTTATGGTGAGCCTGGTGTTAAAATGGTGATACAGATGTTGGAGTTTGGTGAGGAATGTGAGAAAGCATTGTGTTTTTTTGGAGTAGGAATGAGAGCATATGTGTTTAGTTCTGAATTGGTCCATTATGTAGTTCTTAAACAATTGTGGGCAGATATTATTATAATGTGTGGTGTCTGTATATGAGAGTGCATAACGTAGTGTTGTGCTACTATGTTTAGGAATATTGCTAGAGTGATAACTTGTGGTGTTATAAAGAATTATGAGAAGACAGACTAGACTTAGTTGTGTGATAGTCGTGGTGATAGTCGTGGTTATAAAGTTTAAGTGGGTTCTAGGTTGGGGTCTGAATAGGAATTATAGGGTTGCACTATATGTGGATGGGTAAGTAGTGTGGGTGATGTAAAAAATGCCTAGTGGGAATGAGAGTGATTGGGACTATTTTGTGTGGAGCAAGTTGGTGTGGTATAATGTGATCTGACTTGAGGAGCTGTGATTGGTGGAGGTGATGTGAGGATGAGCTGTGGGTGTGGCTGTGATTACTATAAATGGAGAGGTAGTGGGGGCAGGAGGGAATAGGGGGCAGGGCAGGGGAGCGGAGACAGCCCGAGCGTTAGCGAAGACGAACGGAGCGGGGGAGAGCCCACCAGGTGAAGAGTAAAAAGTATTACTTTACAAATCTGAACACTTTAAACAAATTCCTGAGGTCTAATGGCTTACCAGCAAGCAGAATGCAATTGCTGAAGAGCACTTGTGTCCTGGTGGGAGACTAGAAATTTAAAGATGGCTCCATGCTCAGCAGGATTCTAATATAGACTTAGTATTGGGGGAGGGTGATAGCACAAGGGGTGTAAACCAGGTGGAATGCAAAGAAACCAGAGAGAGACAATCAGTAGAAATCTATCAGTGAAGGCCTGTGATTGATATTGGTGGTGCTGTTTCATGGAGAACAAGGTAGGCTTAACTATTGTCGATTTTGAATTTGTTCTTGTACAGTAAAATATTGATAGCAATACTTAAGTTTGTTTACCAATTATTTTTAGGGGATAGTTATAAAGATTGATACAGTCAACTACACATTCTGGTTCATTACACATAGGCTTGGGGTTGAATGTGTCATCCAAGTTTCTGTTACATGTATTGTTAATGGACATATAAAGGGCCAAAACTTTTTCAGCCTCTGTGTTACTGTTAATTGTGATGATGGTGCCCTTACCTTTTGCTTCTTCCAGGACCATCCTTCCTAGTAAATGGGTGTTATCTGCACATGGTACTTGTGAGTGAAACATATTTATTTCAGTACTTATGAGCAGGTCACAGAAATATTTATTTTAGCCGGCTGTGTGATGTGGGTGTCAGTGTATTGCTGTCTGTAATAGTGGTATCACAGTTAGTTTGTTAGCATACATTGAAATGTAGTTGTGTAGCTATTAATTTCTTTTCTGTGTTTGTTGCTTATTATCACATGTGATTCTGACACTGGTAGCGCAGAACTCATACCACCTGATGTCAGAGTATCAGCAGACTCTGATGATGATGGTGGACAAACAGGTGTACATTCGGGAGGTGCAGAGGTTGAATTTGACACAGAGATTGACACTCAACCATCCCTTGTAATTTTGTCAGACATAGCCAGTAGGCCTATGCAAACCTATTCCAGTAAGCCCACAGATATTGGACAGGTGAAGGATGAGACACTCGATCAGGGTAGTGTGGTTAGTGCGGTTTCAGTGCCTGTTGATTCTGGCCGTAGCCAAATTGTGGGCGAGGTGCTACACAAGAGGGTTGTTAGGGGTGCTGGGAGGAGGTCTGCTGTCTATCCTCCACCTAATCCAGGTAGGTAAGCCTTTCTGTGCCACTCGACATATGTTTAGGGCTGTCATGTAGGCACAAGCACATTCCAAAAGGGCCTCTGAAGAAATGCTTTGGGTTGTAGATGTGACAGAGGCTGACATGTGTGACTGCCTCCACCATGTTGCCAATTCAATGGATTGTATGAAAGACACATTGGAATGGGCGGCATCTGTGATGGAACATCTGCTGGGAGGGGGGACAGCATCCATGTGGGCATAGGTCAGCCACATCATCTGATGTTAGCCAGTGTGGCTCTGCCTGATCACACTTCCATAGGTTCATAGGATAATACTAGGCTATTGGCCAGGAGGACCTTTTAAGCCTAGCTAAGAATTTCACCCATGTTCCCATAGTGGTACTACTTTCACTGCTCCATCAGTGGTTGAGGTATCCACACCCAGACGTGGCAGGACTTGGAGTCGTGGTCCTGGGTATACTCATGAGGAGAGCTCATCCAACATATATCAGTCATGTTCAGGTAGCAGCAGTGCATCTGACCATGGGCGTGGATGTGCCAGTGCAGCTTCTGGCAGAGCCAGTTCTCATAGTCAGGTATGACAATGAACCTCTACCTTGCACAGCTCTCACCTATCCGATATACCAAGACATAGAGCTAGCGCAGAGCTTGGCTGTGTTCTTGAAGAGACTCACACACCAGTTTCACCTGGAGTGCCCATACAGACACACACACAAACACACAACAGTTACATGGTTCGGTCATGAAGCTTAAAGCTCATTCTGTTTTAGTAGACATTTGATACTTTATCCTAATTACTCCCAGTTTCTCTTTCTTACTTGCATGCACTCTCTTATCTTTTGTGTCAGCCTAAGCTTCCTGCACCCCCCCCCCACACACACACACACACACACACACACAATGCCCTGTGCAAGTGATGATAACTGTGCAATATCCTTGTTTTCTATGTTTTGGATTCAAGGATACATAAGCTTTGTGTTTAGAATATCTGTGTTTGTGATGCTGTTTTGCTAATTGTACTGTGTTTTTACAGGTTTTTGTAATGTATACATACCTCCCACACTCTTACAGTAAAAAAGGTGGACCATGCCAAACAAACAGTGGGACAAAGGCTGAGCAATAAGGAGACTTTTTAAACATTTTGGCCTTACAAATTTAGAGACAGTTGATAGAATCAAACAATTTTTGCATAAGTGTTTTTAAGATTTTTCTGAGGGATATGAAGTCTGAAACTGAAATGTGTGTCATTCATTTCTAACTTCTCTCTTTAATGATTTGCCAGTACAAAAGTATGAGGCCAAACTGGGGACATTCTGTGACCATCACCACTTTTGAGAGGTATGAATGTGTGAATCTTTGATGCCTGAGGCCTATTACTTGATAGAAGAGACAGGTATTCACATAAGTCACTGCTGTCACATCTTGAAGCCATAAAAATCAACCACCTTTTACTTACATTACCAAGTAACAGCATTCAAGGCTATGCCATTCATTTATATTATCACACATTTTTTTGTTCTATTTCAGGTTCAACACTTACCTTGCAAATCCAGTAGTTGTTAAAAGTATTAGTTCAGGGGCAGAGTCTGTCTGATACTAGGAGTGCACAGCCATTACATTGGTAGGTAAAGGTTGTGAGCATTGCCTGGCATAAGTGGTACTGTATGTATGCGCATAGAATGAAGGTTTTAGTCCCTTAGGTGGTGAGTGAGTATGCTGTACATTGCTTCTCAGCTAATGAGAGGACATACTGAGCATGCCTACCTCTGCCTACATCCACAGCAGCTGCTGGTTCCACCTCTGACTCCTCACCTGCATGTGGCTGTGGTAACCTTGCCAGTGGTGATGGGATGTGTGCCCCTTCCTCTTGTTGATCCTGCTGAAGCTGTTTTCTCAGGATGATGTTGTGAAGCAGGGCACAAATAGTGAAGATTTCAGTACATGTACGTAGATTGTACTGCAACCCCCCCCCCCAGATGTATCTAGGCACCAGAACTGCAACTTCAGCAGCCCAAACACATGCTGTATGATATTTCTGGTTTGACCATGTGCGTCATTATGGCATTCTTCAATGGGTGTGTGTGCATTTCCTAATGGGCATCATCAGCCATGGTTCCAGTGCATAACCTGCATCCCCCAGTAAATGACCTGTAGGATATCACCCCTAGTGAACATCTGATACAGTTGGGAGTTGTGCCAGATATGTGAGTCGTTGTAACTGCCTGGGTTGCCAGCACACACATTCAAGACAATTCCCTTAGTGTTACACACAACTTGGCAGTTAATGCAGTGGAAGCCCTTTCTGTTTATGTACACCCTTCCCTGTTCCCCGGGTGGTGTTTTGATTTCTATATCACATATACCACATCGCCACAACAGTCAGGAAATCCTTCTATGTGGCACACCTCCTCACGAAGGGCTTTTCATCCAGAAAAAAGGAGGTCATTGTCCCACTGTACTCATCCCTCATTAGACCCATTATAGAATACAATGCCCCATTTGGTATGTACCTCTCAAGACATCTGCAACAACTGGAAAGGCCTCAGAAATACCTCACTAAAAGAATCACAGGCCTAAAGCAGATGCCCTATGCTGACCGCCTTAAAAAACTCCAGCTATACTCTGTTGCATATCGTCTACTCAGAGGCGATCTCTGCTTAACATACAAGGCCATGTCAAACCCAGAGCTGTTGGACATGCTACACTTAAAGAAATCCCAATCCCTCAGAGCTACACGTCCCAGGGATCTAAACCTTGTCATCACAATAAACAAAACATGTTGGAGGGATAGGTTCCTGACCCAGAGACTCCCCAGACTCTGGAATAGATTGCCCATACATGTCAAGCAGAGTGCCTCTTTGGACCTCTTCAAGAGGAACCTTGACGATTGGATGGGAGAAAGGAAATTCACCCCAGGGATCACGTCAGTCGCCCTGCTAGACAGGGGTCCAGGAAAGTAAATAATGTGGGAAGAAATATTCAGGGAATTGTTATGGCTAGGCTTGTACAGGCCCTAGGGCTGATAGCCTAGTACTAACCTATGAACCTGTGAACCTATATCTGTACCATCTATGGCATCCAGTAGTTCAAGGTAGTGTGCTACAGTGTAGAGCTCTTACATATTTATGTCCCTGTCCTCAGGTGTACAGGGATTATATGTGGTCACTAGCATGTTGTAGCATAGTATTTGGGAATTGATGGAGGATCCTGGATGTGGATGCCTGTGACATCCCCAGCATTTCCCCTTTTGTTCTCTGAAAGGTTTGTATAGCTAAAATTCTAAGTGCTACATACAACTTTGTCTCCACCAGTATTGGTTCCCCTCTGTTTGCCCTTGGTCTGAGTTGATGATGACAGAGGTTGCAGAGTTCCTGTAGTGTGTCTCTATCCACCCTGAGTGCTCTACAATTATCACATCATGTAGGCTGCGGTAAGTTACCCGGGGTCTGAAAACTCTTCTCCTTCTTGGCCTTGGTCTGTTAGTAGCAGCAGCATAGACTTCAGCCTGTTGCACATACACATGAATCAAAGCAACACCAGCCCCTAACATTTTTTCTTTGTAGACTTCTGCAGAGTTCTGCAGCAGCAGAGAGACAAAAGAGAGACTTTGGAGTGATTAAGTATAATTTTTCTACATTTTCTTGCTGACTTTAGCTAATTCCACCTAAAAGACCAATTTTTTAGAGTTTCTGTGATTTGAAAAGCTTGTTTCAGCTACATATTGTACTTATTTTACTGCTTGCACTTTAACAAAGTCATTTTTGTGTTTAAATTACCTGTTTAACTGTTGTAGGCTACACACTCAAGTGTGATAACCATTTCTGTGCATTTAAAGTGTTTTTTTGATTGTATCTGCTTTATTTTCTGAAAAAAAAAACAAAAAGAAAAATACCTGTTTTCCTGCCTTTCTAAGCTAGTATAGTCCAGTTTTCTGGTTAGTGCTGAATTCAGGGCTGTGTTACAAGTTTCTCTGTTTGCCCATACCTTACTCGGATAGAAGGAAGTTTCTCTGTTCACCTGTGAGAGAGGGGAGTTTTGAGCAGCCTATCTGTCCCTGGATGAGTGGTTTCAGCCTAGAAATGAGTAGTTTATTGGCCATTTTGGGCTAATTTCAATCTCTTTCATTTCCCTGCTATAAAACCCGCATTTGCACGGTTTTGCGTGCCGGGCAGCACCGGTTAGCTAGGGTATAACTATTCCCGGCTCCACAAAGTCTGCTCTTCAGTTTTTCCCCTTGGAACTAGACAGACTTTCAACTTAAGCACTCAAACCATTCACTTCTCAGCCCGGCACTTTCTCAAAACCCATAGCAAGCACTAATAAACCTTAGCACTAGATCTCCCTATACTGTAGAGTAGGACAAGGCTCTCTATTCGACCTTACCAGCCAATCAGTAAAACAGTTCACTGTACCTATCCAGACATGTTCAAAGGGCAGTTTCAGGTGAAGTCTCTGATCCAACTGGTGAATCTGGGCATTTTCAGGCAATGTTACAACTGCCTCATGTACACAGACAACCCTCTCCTCCTACCACCAAACACTACTACTACTACATGTGAGAGATGCAGTTATACAGCCAAACTGGAGGCTAAGCTCTCTCAACCCAAGACTGGACCATACAGTCAAGAGGAAAAAGGAATTACTTGCATCACACCACCAGTCTCACATAGACCTATGAAACCAGCAATGGCAAAAAACACACATAAATACACGAAAACATACTCGGAGACTCTAAATAAAAATCTGCAAAAGCAACAGAGACCTCCAAAGCAGACATCCAAGCAACCTCTACCCCCCACCCAACACAAACCATGAAACACATACTTCACAAAGCCAGTGTGCCACTCAATCATAGCCCTTAAGGCAAAATAACATACCCAACACACTAGTAATAGGTGACTCTATAGTCAGGCACACTGACGTCCCACTCACTAGGCTGAACAAGGAGAAGGATACTGTTAGCTGCCTGTCGGGTGCCAGGATCTGCCACATAACACAAGCACTCAGGTCACTCCAGAACAAGTACAAATACAACTCTGTCATTGTCCATGTTGGTGTGGATGACCTGAGCCGTACCTCCCTGGACTACATGAAAAGAGATGTGGAAGAGCTCTCTGATCACGTAGCCCAGGCCGGTATGACCCTGACCCTGAGTAGCATCCTGCCCTCACCAAGAATGATACCACAGTATAAAGAAAAAATTATCAATTTCAAAAATTGGCTAAGCTTCTGATGTCATTCAAAGGGGATCCATTGTCTGTCAGCCTGGGATGACATGATCGACAAGCCACGCTGCTTCACTAGAGACAGTTTGCACCTGTCACCCTTAGGCTTTCGAATACTGGCCAAGGCTCTTTCCACCCCCATAGTGCCTTTTTTAGGCAAGGCTCAAAAGACAAACCCACCACCATAAATAGCACAAGTAACAAAAAACTGAGGGTAATGCTACTCAGTGCCAGAAGTCTAAACCTCAAAATGCACAAACTCGAGGCATTCCTCAGTATGGAGAAAATTGATATATGTGCAGTAACAGAAACCTGGTTTAAGGCTCCAGAGAGCAGCCCAGCACTACCAGGCTACAACTCATACCATACATTTCGGCCACAAAACCCGGACCGAAATACAAAAAGTGGGTCGTAGCCATATTCATCAAGGATACCCACAACTCCAGGTTAGTGACACAGCACAATGCTTCAGAGATCATCCACGTGCAACTAACAACAGGCAAAACTGCAATTCAAATTGTAGCTTGCTACAGATCACCCACCATGTCCCAGTACTCCCATTCCGCATTTCTGGAAACACTGGGAAACAAAAAGGTCCTACCAAACACCCTGATATTGGGTGATTTAATTACCCAAACATTAACTGGGAGAACTACTCGAGTACTAACTCCCTTGCCCAACATTTCCTAGAATTTATAAACTCAAACGCGCTGGATCAAGTGGTCAGCACCTCCACCTGAGGTGACAACATATTGGACCTGGTCATCACCAACATGGGCGACTGGTGTTCCACACTGGAGGTCAACCCCTCGCTGGTTAGATCTGATCATAAACTAATCACTCTGAATATCCACATTCCACCCCCACCACCAGTCAAAGAAACCACCATGAAAAACTTTTCAAAAGCGAACTTCACATTACTTAAGACCAAGGTGGAAAGTTTCAAAGCCCCTATGGTAAAAGATAACACTGTCCAAGCTGCAAAATCCTTTACTAATGCACTCTACGGGCACTTACAAGAATGCATGGATTGTGCTATCCCAAGCAAAACCAAGACTCACTCCTCCAAGAAAAGGAAACCAGTCTGGTGGACCCCTGCCATAAACATGCTATACAATAGAAGGAGGAAACTAGTACAGAAAAGAGTAAAATCCCAAGAAGGGAAGACATCCCTGATCAGTATCAGCAAGAAACTACAATCCTTCATAAAATCATCCAAGGCTAGTATCCAAAGAAAAATTGCCAAGGACTCCAAAGATAACCACAAGGCATTCTTTAGCAATGTCAAGAATCTAAGTGGCAATTCTCAGATCTGCTCAGAGTTAGTGCGGAATGGCACAAAATGCACTGAACTGACCAATATTGCCAACATCCTGGCAGACAGGTTCAGTGCAAACTTCACCCCCAAAAGGGCCCATAACCATACCAGAAGAATGTAGTGCCCCTGAAATCACAGACACTCAGGTTAAAACAGTCCTCTCCAAAGCCAAAAACAGCATCAATGGGACAGAACGGCATCCCAGGATGCATCCTACATGAGCTCAAATATGAACTAACCCCTCACCTAAACACACTGTTCAAACTCAGCCTCTCTACAGGCTACGTGCCCATAGAGTGGTGCACAACAACAGTTATTCCACTCCACAAAGGTGGAGCCACAACAGACCCCGGGAACTATCGCCCTACAAGCCTGACTAGCTTGGTCTGCAAGGCTATAGAGCGCATCATCATGGATCTCGTTAACAGAGACATTGGGAACCTCCAGACTCTGGGCTCTATCCAGTTCAGCTTTGTTAAGGGCAGAGCATGCCTCCTAAACCTGGTGGACTTCTTTGAGACAGTTACCAAGGCTATAGATGAGGGAAAGGTGGTCCACACAGCCTACCTAGACCTCGCAAAGGCCTTTGACACCATTCCCCATTCTGGTATTATAGACATGCTCACCAGCCTGAACATAAACCCCTACATCACAAGATGGGTTGCCAACTTGCTCACGGACAGAACCCACATGGTAAGAGTTGCGGGAGCTAGGTCTGACTCTAAACCGGTTACAAGTGGTGTTCCTCAGGGCTCATTCCAAAGACCCCTCCTGTTTGGCATATACTTCTCAGAGGTACAGGCTAGCACAGGAGGTTTATGGCTGACCAAGTTCGCAGACATCTGCAAACTAGGGGCTATAATTGAATCTCCGGCTGACACGGACATCCTCCAAAAGGGTCTCACTGAGACAGATACCTGATGTCAAAACCATGGCCTCAAGCTAAATGCCAAAAAGTGCATAGCCATCCCCTTTGGAAAAAACAAAGTACCCACAAACTACCACATAGGTGGTAGCCCCCCAAATATGGAAGACGTAATAAGTGATCTGGGGACCCAAGTAGATAGTAACCTATCCTTTGATAATCACATTGCCAAAGTGGTTAGAAAATCTTTCTGTGTGGCCCACCTAATCACAAAAGGGTTTGCATCCAGATCAAAAGAGTTCATTGTGCCCCTCTACACATCACTCATCAGAAACATCATAGAGTACAATGCCCCATTTGGGATGTACCTTACAAAACACCTGCAACAGCTGGAAAGACCACAGAAGTACCTCACCAAGAGGATCACTGGCCTCAAACAGATGCCATATGCAGCTCGACTGAAAAACTCCAGCTGTACTCAGCTGCATACCGCCTACTCAGAGGTGATCTCTGCCTGACATACAAGGCCATGTCCAACCCAGAATTGATGGACATGCTCCACCTAAAGAAAACCATATCCCCTCGAGCCACATGCTCTAGGGATCTAAACCTCACCACAACAATAAATAGAACATGCTAGAGGGATAGATTCCTGTCCCAGAGACTTCCCATACTCTGGAACAAGATTCCAATCTACATGAGGCAGAGCTCCTCGCTAACCCTCTTTAAGAGAAACCTTGATGAGTGGATGGGAAACAGAAAGTTTACCCCGGCAATCACTTCAATGGCTCTGCTGGACAGAGGCACAAGGAACTAATCTAAGGGGGGGCAGCAAAAGCCAACATATTCCAGCTAGGCTGATAAATGCCTTCGGGCAGATAGCCTAGTACCTACCTATGAACCTAATTTCCATAGTTGTATTCCAATAGGTTTTGGAATTCACAGGGAGAACTAGCACTGAGTGTACAGGTTTGCTTTATTGCTTGTTGAATAGCTCCTCCATTTTGGATTGGTTGATTAGCATATAATTCAACTGCTTATGCAGTAATTAGCATGCCATGGTGTTTACCATGTTTGCGTGGCTCTACACACTGTGTAGAGATGCTTAATGAATACAAAACAGTGCGCACGTCACACCACAACATGCACATGTTTTTAGCAGCTCATGTAGGGTTTATTGAATCTGCACCATCCTGTTATTCTAGTAACTTTCTAAATTTAGAACAGGAAGTCAGGGACATGTTATCAAAACAGACAGCAGGCAGAACCAAATGTTTTATTCTGTCACTGTCATTTGCTGGTTAGTACTGGCAGATTTTAACAACTTAAGCAGTGGGTACTTAATATTTGTTAATATCGGGTCTTGCACCTCTCTTGTACTTAACCAATTTGTCTTTTTTTCCGTCTATCAGAGCATAATCACAGCACTACAGTGTTAAGCATTGATTTCTGCTAGACAGCAGTATTTAATCACAGATGTTCTGAATTTCTTTTCACATCTTTTGTTCATTTTTGATTTATGTTTTTTGCCTGTGCCCATCTTTTCTTTCAAAATATGCCTTTATGTTTTTTACGTATCCCTCTCCTAAGCATTTTTGTATCACTCTTAAGTATGTCAACAGAGGAAATGGAATAGAAAAAGGCTGAAACGCTGGAAACCTTGACCTTAACTGGATGGGGCATCTGCAAGTACGCTGACGGTAGAATGACTGACAGCGATTCAATTAAATGTAGGAACTAAATGCAAACAGAGCATATGCCATTGGATAGTATTTGCACTTTGTGCCAAGCTTTGTTAGAACAGCCCGTTCAAAAAATTATTTCTGCAGTATTGAGACAGTATTTGCTACACAGCATTGCATGCTGTTGGGTATCATAATAGGCATGTGAAATAACTGCTTAATATGAAAATATTCTTTTGCTGTAGCTGTTCTCTGCCAGTATAACACGTTTTAGACTTTCAACCCTTATTATATTAGAAAGTAGTTTAAACTATTACCCAACCTTTTGCAAATATGATAGGTTCATATGTTTATAGGTAAATACTAGGCTAGCTGCCCTTGTGAGCAATTTTAAGCCTAGCCAATTTCACATTTTGTGCTTGAATTAAACGTAGCCCATTTTGTTAGAGACTGGCATCACCCATCCCATGGTCGATAATTATATATTGCCCCTAGTTAGAATAACTAGGATCATACTGTAGATAATTTGAGGGGACGCATGCATGAGATAAAGCAGTTAGGAGCTGCCAATATCCATAAGTAATACAAGGGGCATTCCTGGAGTAAATTCTCTGTTTCCCATCCACAGATCCAAGTTGCGCTTGAATGTAGACGAGGATGAACTTTGTTTTTTGTGGATGGAGATTGTGTTCCAAAGCAGCAGTATCTCTGTGAGATATACCTGTCCCTCTAAACATTCTGACGATATTGCAGAGGAGCTTTAGATCCCTAGAATGAGGATTTCTGACACAATTTGACTTGCTGATGTGCAGTAAATCCATTAGTAATGGGTCAGATGATGCCTTGTATGCCAGACACAGGTCACCCTGAGCAGTCCCAGGACACTGAGTATAGTGACAGTGCTTTGAGTTGGTCCATGTAGGACACGCTGTTTAGGCATTGTGTCCTTTTAGTAAGGTTTCTCTGTGAGCATTCCGGTTGTTGCATGTGTCCGGACAGATACATGCCAAAGGCGACATTATATTCAATAACTGGCCTGATGAGGGCTGAATAAAGGGGGACAATGACATCCCTGGAGCTAGACACAATCACTTTGTTTATAAGCTGTGCAGTATAGAAGGACATCCTTGCAACAACAGACACCTGTTGATCAAAAGTTAGGTCACATTCCAGATATTTCCTAAATCCTGAACAAGTGTGTCAACTAATCAGCAGGATTTCCCCCAAGCCTGATGTTAGTGCGTCACTGTGGGTAATGGTGACTGACTGAAGTCCCTTGTTAGCTATTAACGATGGCTCTGTTTGGAGCTTCCTTTTTGAATTCCAGGCTGAGATATTGTTGCTCGACAATAGCCTTCAGCAAGATGCAACACTGTTTTTCTGAATACTGCCTAGAGATCTTGCAATGCTAGCATAAAGAAATGTAGTAATTGCTGACATTTTAATGAGTAAAACTGTAAACACTTCTGAATTTCTACACCAGAAAGTTCCACATGATATTTAGTAATCTGATCAACTTCCTTTTCAGAAAAATCCTATACATTAAGCCTATCAAATGAGTAATCACTGACTGTTTCCGTAATTTACCCTGAGGTTTTTTTACTTGAGAAATAGTCATTCTAGTTAGGAAGAGTGCAAAGGGACAAGCCCTATGTGTGTGGGGTATAAGGAGACTTGTGTCATGAAAAAAAAAATCACTGATTGCTTGTTCAACTATATATGACATAGGTTTCAGACTTTTTGAGAATGAATTAGCCAAATGAACCATATCCATTCCACATACAAATTGTCCTCATGCACAGAGAACCATATTTTTTTATCTTTCAGCTGGTCAGAAATGTCTGCAACTTTATCTGCAGTGTCTATTCATACAAAGAGTAGTTTATTAGTAAGAAAAAGCGTATGGTGGGTTTTCAACATGGTACTGTGTACAATTCTGTCTGTTCATACTGACCAAAAACAGGCTAACCTAGCCTGAGGCAAAACGTGCCCGCCCCTTCTTAAAAATAAATAAACACTATGCCCTGACTTTGTCTAAAGACTTCTCCATCAGATTTAAAGTGTAGTGTGTCAGAATAGAGTTTGGAACTTTTAGATTTTGTATTTAGTACTCTTTCTACAGAAAATAGCAAGTGGAATTTGTGCCATCTTGAGATTTAATTTAAATATTTAATTTACAAATACAATTCTCTGAAATGCTAAATTGTGTAGTGAGATCTCCTGAGCCATATTAACCCAGTATGTTGCTAAGGCATCTGTGGTGCATCTAATATTAAGAAGTAATGGTATGATAGTGCCAGAGTGTATTTTTAAAAACACTTTACAGAGCTCTGCATTTTCTTCAGAAAGGAGTCTTTTCCTGCTGCTATGGGTGTACTAAATGTAAACTGAAGTTTTATGTTCTTTGGAAAATATATTAAGGAGGGCCAGAGAAGGCCATTCCTCATTAAGTCCCCAAAATTCTTGTTATATAAAAATTTGGAGTTAGCTCCTTGATGCAGAGTTTTTAGCCCTGACTGCAGCACAGATGGTCTGGGTCAATTAGTTGTCCTAGCAGTGGAGCAGCTGGTCAAGAAGGGATGAGTACAAGCATCTTACACTGGTTCTTAGTCCTGGGAGGAGATTATTAGTAGAGCTCCATCACAGGAGCTCTGTCTGGTGTAACATCTGGAATTGCACCACCAATATATAGTTGGGACTCAGGAAATATGAGTCTGTTAGAGTACACAGCACTGTAGCTATGGACCACAGGTGTAGGAAACAAGCTTCTGCACTGGTGTCATGTAGTGAGCATTGAAAGGTACTTTTCAGCTAATAGGAGCTATTGGGGCATTCATAAAAATATCCTAACCCCAAGTGAATGATGATACAGTGTCCATGTTGTCTGGAGCATTTATGAAGCCTTTTAAACCACTCTGGATGATGGCCACGGTCCCTGTTTCTCCTCACCCTATCCCAGCATTTGTGGATGCTAACAGCACAGGAAAGAATGAATGAGATTAGTGGAAATGGGGAGATTGAGTACTGTTTGAGGACAGGAGCCAATACAATGGCTACACCATCCTCATCTTCATCCCTTGGTCACAAATGCTTTCAGATCCTAACAAAGTGTTTGGGCTTATTTTGTGAAATAATGTCGGTGAGTAGTTATCGTCCATTATTACTGTATGCAGCATCAGCACCCCTTTTTATATATGTATACTTTTTTTTACAAAAGCAGTAAATTCAGCATTTCTGTTTTCTACTTCAAGTTTAGATTTATCTGGGCAAGAAATATGGCAACAATATTTATCAGTCTTCATTTCCATGATTAACTTCTTTTTGTTGTAAACACCCATATACAGAGATAAAAAAGGTGGAGCTATAATTTTCTAGCAAGAAACCAGTTAACCATGCCAAAGAACCTTAAGTTGGAATACATTTTAGACCCTGATTTAAAATACTTTTCTGTGGTTCTCTTTAGTTGTACTCCAGACAGATTACTTATGTTTAATATGCTGTGGTTTCATTGTGAACTTTATACCCACTACTTTGTGCCCATTTTTATTGATTCTGCTTCTCTTCACCTCATAAATTGCAATGTGAATGTGCATCCTACAGTGATTTGTTTGCGTTTATATTACCTTGTCGACATTTTGCTGCATCGAAGCAATAAATGTCGAACACAATTGATCGATGCAGTAAAATATCGAACAGGGATAAATAAACAACAAAAAAAAAACTAAAGGGCATAAGCAGGGGGGCAAGCCCCTCTGCACCCCACACCCCCTGCTACCAACTTCGAGACCACACTACATTGATGTAAATGTAAATCTCCCCCCTACAGAGATTTCCGTTTACCTAGCAGATATTCTTCGCTTTTGATATTGTCTTGCAGACAATATCAGATTCAATATTGTCAGCTTGTGACAATATAATATAGACCCATTTGTTTCATGCATTATACTGTTGAACAAATGTTATCTTTTAATTACCGATTCCATACTTATTCAGCAACTGGATCTTGGAAAGAGTGTGTGCACTTCACCTTTGTCTGTATTATTTTAAGGCTTCTATAAAATATGCAGTTAATTATTTTTATAATAATGCGTGTCTCTGTTCAGTTTTCTTATAGGTTCATAGGTAGGTACTAGGCTATTGGCCCAAGGACCTAAGTAAGCCTAGCCAACAAGGTTCCCTGGCTTACGCCACCCAAGAAAGTTAATTTCCTTTGCCCCTGTCGAGCAGAGCCACAGAAGTGATCCCCGGGGTGTATTTCCTATTTCCCATCCACTCATCAAGATTTTTCTTGAAGAGTGCTAATGAAGAACTTTGCTTGACATAGATGGGTAGCTTGTTTCAGAGTATAGAAAGTCTCTGGGATAGGAATCTATCCCTCCAGCATGTCCTGTTTATTGTGGTGACAAGTTTTAGGTCCCTAGAGAGTGTAGCTCGGAGGGATTGGAATTTCTTAAGGTGTAGCATGTCCAACAGCTCTGGGTTTAACATAGCTTTATATGTTAGGCAGAGATCTCCTCGGAGTAGGTGATATGCTACAGAGTAAAGCTGAAGTTTTTTGAGATGGTAAGTGTAGGGCATCTGTTTGAGGCCAGTAATCCTCTTTGTGAGGTGCTTCTGTGGCCTTTCCAGCTGTTCCAGATTTCTTGTGAGGTACATTCCAAAAAGATCGTTGTACTCTATAATGGGTCTAATGAGTGCCAAGTATAGGGGAACAATGACCTCTTTTTTCCTGGATGAGAAACCTTTTGTGATGAGGTGTGCCACATAAAAGGATTTCCTGATGACTGTGGAGATGTGATTATCAAAGGAAAGACTACTATCCAAAGGGGATGACAATGCACTTTTTGGCATTGAGCTTGAGGCCATGGCTCTGACACTAGGCATCTGACTCATTGAGGCCCTTCTGTAGGGTGTACACATCCTTTGGGGACTCAACTATGGCTCCTAGTTTGCAGTCATCTGCGAACTTCATTAGCCAGAGGCCTTCTGTGTTAGCCTGTACTTCAGAGAAGTAGATACCAAACAGGAGAGGTCCCAGCACTGAACC
This sequence comes from Protopterus annectens, assembly GCF_019279795.1. Taxonomy (NCBI): domain Eukaryota; kingdom Metazoa; phylum Chordata; order Ceratodontiformes; family Protopteridae; genus Protopterus; species Protopterus annectens. The sequence continues at coordinate 1,156,854,212 of NC_056747.1, read as the reverse complement.
CTATGGTACTCCACTTGTCAGTGGTTTGAAGTAAGATTTGGAGTCTGCAACTTTTACAGTGTGGGTTCTGTCAGTGAGCCAGTTAGCAGCCCATCTTGTGATGTAGGGATTTATGCTTAGCTTAGTGAGTGTAGCTATAATTTCAGAATGGGGGATGGTGTCGAAAGCCTTGGCGAGGTCAAGATAGGCTGTGTAAAACCTCTTACCCTCGTCTACGGCTTTACTGAATGCCTCAAAGAAGTCAGGTTCAGAAGGCATGATCTGCCTTTCACAAACCCAAACTGGGTGGGGTCTAGAGTTTGAAGGTTACTAATGTCTTTGTTTACGAGTTCCATGATGATACGTTCCATGGCCTTGCAGACCAGTCTCATCAGGCTAATAGGGCGATAGTTCCCAGGATCAGTGGTGGCTCCCCTTTGTGGAGTGGGATAACTGTTGCTGTGTGACATTCAGTGAGCACAAAGCCTGACTTGAGACAATGATTGAACATGGTGCTTAGGTGGGGAGCCAGTTTGTGTAAAACGCAGCCTGGGATGTTGTCCGGTCCCATGAATGCTGTGTTTTTGGTTTTAGAAAGTGCAGCTTTTTACCTGCATAGAAGTAATTACAGGGACTCTGCATTCTTCTTGTATAGATATGGGCCCTTTAGGGGGTGAGAGGGGGGTAAAGTTAGCACTGAACCTACATGCCATTGTGCTGTAACTCAGAGCAGATCTGGGTGTTGCCATTGAGATTCTTGACATAGCTATAGAATACTTTGTGGTTGCCCTTAGAATCAGTGTCGATTTTGTTTTCATAGATAGCTTTGGAGGATCTTATAAGGGATCTCAGCTTCTTACTGAGGCTGACCAGGGAGCTCCTCCACTCATGGGATTTTACTCTCTTTTGCAACAGTTTCTTCCTTCTGCTGTACAGTTTGTTTATGGCAGGGGACCACCAGATTGGCTTCCTTTTTTGGGAAGATAGTGTCTTGGTTCTGTTTGGAATAGCACGATCCATACACTCACGTAAGTGCTTATAGAGTGCATTTGTGTAGGATTCAGCAGTCGTAACTGTATTGTCCATCTGCATGGGTGTCATGAAGTTCGCCACTTCTGTCTTAAGAAGCATGAAGTGGGCTTTGGAGAAATTTTTTACCATGGTTTCCTTAATGGTGGGTGGGGGCGGGATGTAGATATCTAGGGTGATTAGCTTATGTTCAGATCGGACCAACGAGGAGTTGACTTCAGGTGTGGAACACCGGTCACTCATGTTGATAATGACGGTCTAGGATATTGTTGTCGCTGGTGGGGGTGTGGATAAGTTGATCCAGGGCACTGGAATTTATGAATTCCAGAAAGGGTTGGGAGGGTGGCCTAATGGTTAAGGTGTTTGCCTTACAAAGCATTGAGCAAAGGAGTTGGTACATGATTAGTTTTCCCAGTTAATGGTGGGGTAGTACAAATCGCCCATTATTAGGGTGTTTGGTTGAACCCTAATATTTTCCAGTATATCAAGAAAAGAGGAGTGGGAATCCTGGGGCATGGTGGGGGATCTGTAGCAAGCTACAATTTGGATTGCAGTTTTGCCCAGAGTTAGTTGCACTTGGATAACCTTGAATGCATTATGCTGCGCAACTAGCCTGGAGGTGTGGCTATCCTTAATGAATATGGACACACCTCCGCCTTTGGTGTTCTGGTCCAGGTTAGATGGCCAAAAGGTGGGGTATGAGTTATAGCCTGGTAATGCAGGGATGCTCTCTAGAGCCTTGAACCAGGTCTCAGTCACTGCACAGATACCAATGTTCTCCATTTTAAGTAGTGCCTCAAGTGAGTGCATTTTGAGATTTAAACTTCTAGCATTGAGTAGCATTACCCTAAGTTTTTGCTTGCCTGTTCCTGTTACGGTGGTGAATTGTCATTTGAACCTTGTCTAAAAATGGCACTATAGGGGTAGCAAGACCCTTAGCCAGTATCCAGAATCCCAGGGGCAACAAGTGCAGGCCATCTCTGGCAAATCATCGTGGCCTGTCGACCATGTCGTCCCAGGCAGACAGATACTGGATCCCCTTAGAATAAAACCAGAAGCTTAACCAATTGTTGAAGTCAATCATTTTGTCCTTGTACTGCGGTATCATTTTGGCCGATGGCTGGATGCTACTCAGGGCAAGGGTCATACTTGCCTGAGCTACAAGATTTCTTTCTGATAATACATTTATTACCATCTGAATAGATCAATAAATTGGAAAATCTGTACTTATTCACTCATCACCCACTACACTGATGCACCTAGTTATGTTTAGTGTAGTGATCTGCTTTGCATGGAAGAATGCATGTGTGTCTCTGTCTTTATAAGAGGGATGGGAAGTAGGGTGGTGGGGATTAGTGAGGATGTGAGCAGGAGCAAGCATACCAAAGCTATACATTGGATGGGGTTGTATGTGGCAGGTACAACCTTCTAGTGTACTCCAAGGCCAGGCATTTAATTAGATTGGATGTGGCAGGCACAGACCTCCAGTGTCCTCTGAGGTCAGCCATTGGATGACATTGTAAGTGGCATGGACAGAACTCCACTGTCCTCCACAGCCAGTTATTGGATGAGATTGTATGTGGCAGACACAGCCTTTCAGGTCCTTCAAGGTCAATTTTTGGATGAGATTGTGTGTGACCAGCAAAGCCTTCTAGTGCCCTCCGAGGCCAGCCATTGGATAAGATTGTATGTAGCAAGAAAAGCCTTCCAGTGTCGTCCAAGGCTAGCCATTGGATAAAATTGTATGTGGCAGGCACAGCCCTTCAGTGTCTTCTGAGGCCAGCCATTGGATAAGATTGTATGTAGCAGGCACAGCCTCTCAGTGTCCTGCAAAACCAGCCATTGGATGAGATTGTAAATGTAAGCACTGGAATGTACAAGCGGTCATTGTAGGCTTTCAGAAAGTGGGTGGCTATCGATGGGAGAAGTGGACTACAGTGTGCACACGATGTGCTGGGTGGTCTGTGTGTGTTTGTTGAGGGGTTGTATTGGTAGCATGTCATGGAATGGATTATTTTCTTCTGAGGTGCTTCATTGTTGGGATGTAAGGTAATCACAAAGGAGATGATATAAAAATGTGGGTAGGGGTATATAGACCCCTGCCAGATATGCCACTGCTTGTACTCCACATAAAATGTGGTACATTGTACCTTTGCACAGTGTGGGATATTCACTGACAGTCGCTTACAATCAAATTTATGGCTCCACAGTTTTCATTTCTTCATAAAAATACCTTGCAGAGACGAATATATTACCTGAAGGTTGTATTTGCGCCATTTCTTAAATAATTAAATAAATACATTCTATGTGATTGCTGACATCATGTGGTATTTCGTATCTGAAATATGAAACAAGGCGAATACGAGATTTTGTACTACCTTCTGGTAATTTACTTTTAGCCTGTACAGTAGTGACACCTGAGCATGTAACTCACATACTGGAAGTGGGGCATTATAGTTTATTGTGTGCTGTGTCACTGGATCTCAAAATATTACTTATGTCACATCACTTTCTCACATTAGTGGTGTTTCTGAATTTCAGTGCTTGCTTTGTTGCTGGTGTTGCACTTGAATATGAGGTTGTGTGACTCTGAGTAGGTAAAAGTCACCTTTTTTGAATGCCCACCCTTTCTGATTTTGTACTGCTTTAGAGGAGAGGTAGTGTCAGTAGAGACAGGGGTTACAGAGCAGGAGGTGCAGAGTTGCTGCAAAGCCATTTGTATTGTACTGTATTTTAGGGTTATGAATTGATATTTCTTTAGTTTACTATTTTACATTGTTTAGCTTTCTGCGTTAAAATGTTTCACATATTATCTGTTTTCTGAAAAAGGTTAAGAGTACCAGTTTCTTAATGGAAAACCTACCTGTGTCTTACAGTTCTGACACTGTGCTTACTAATTGAATCTGAATTGTTATTGGTGCACTTAGGGTTAAAGACTGCACACCACTGGTAACAATGTGTTCACAGTCCGCATTGTAAGTGTGTGACTTATCCTGTAGGTTCGCTGAGCTTGCCATCAGCATTCTAGATCAGCTCATTAACACCTTGTGTTACACACTGAACTGTTGCTAAACCACTGTAAGACATTCTGTTAGCATACTGCTGCTTGGTTCCATTGTAATACATTGTTTTGTCAATTTGTCGTAATATGTTTACATCCAGCACCTCACTTATTAGACATTGTGTAACTCTGTAGCATTTAAAAATGAGTATGTACTCCTGGGTTAAGTATGAAAATGATTTAGTAGTCTCAGTGATCTGTCCTGGTTAACCAATACAAACAGACAAACAAACAAACAAAAACAACTTCTATTTTAACATTATCATTCTAAAACGTTGATTACATTGCAACCTTTTACATTGCTACCTTTCTAGAATTTTCTTAAACATATTGGTTGTTCTCTTCACATTTTATGGAGCAGTTTCTTCTACCAATGAACAGTTTTAAGGAGTGAACCTGACAAGCCTGTGACCATGTTCTAGCATTGTGCCACCGTCTTCATTATTCTCTGTACCACTCACGCTAACTCCTACGGTATCAGGTAAATGAAATATAAAGCCTTAGACACCAACTCAAACAGCCCAGTCTTTCAGTCTGGAGAATGGATCCAGTTTTATGCCTGAAGAACAGCACAGTATGATATCCTGGAAGAAGACCCATGGCCTGATGAATCCAACAGACTACTGTAGCTCACCCCTGTATAGCTGCTCCTTTCACTTCTCTAGCTGTCTTTCTTTCTTCTGTCCAATGCACCCTTGGATCTGTCTGTAGAGACACACTTTATAATTCATGCCAAGCCTTCACCAGTCTTCCTCTGGAGTAGTACTTCCTTAAATCTGCCTTACTTATTCATGCTAATATCTGTGTCTCCTTCCTCTCCCTGTGTGTGTGTGTGTGTGTGTGTGTGTGTGTGTGTGTGTGTGTGTTTATACATTTCTTTATTTGTTGAAAATTTAGTAAAAAAAATACTCTAGTAACATTCATTTTATCATAAGTGTATTTTTCCACATAGCGGTATTGCAAATATTTACTTTGTTAATGTGAGCTACAATTTTTATATAGTAACTATCATTAACTATCTCACATAAATTATAACTATATAAATTACAATGCATGTCTTTATCATTTCATTATCATCTATTAATTAACAATGATAGTTTTACAGATCACCTGAAACACAGACTGACAAGTTTAAACCTAAGCCTGAAATTCCCCTGATCTCTGTCCTTCCTTTGTGATACTTTTCCAGTAACTCTAGTATTTTAGGTCAGTATTTAAAACTGGCTGATTTTTAGACATCTTGCTTTAATTGACTTGATTCCTTTGACTTATACTAGACTTAGAAGACAGAAATTCTATGAAGGTAAGTGATAACTACTGCAACCATTTTCTTTTGACTGCCTTTCTAGCCATAGCAAAAATTATCCATAACAAGCTATGCTGTCTTTTCTCAACTCAGGATATTATGAAATTGTTATACAATACAATTTCTTTAATAAGATAAAAAAATTGTTTGACCAAAGGGTTGAGCATTAAACCAAAAGTTATATAGTATTACACAATCATACAATGTGATGTCAGTCAACGTTAACATTTGAACTATAGCTCCAGAATCATGCATTAGTAGTCTTTGTAATTTTATTTAGATTATTAGTTGTAAAAAAGATCTATGCATAACTTTCCAAGTATAAACTCTCCAGAATAAAGAGCTAGTTATGCTGGCAATCGACTTTAATGTCAATAATTTATCTGCATCTGAGAATCTACCTTGTCTTTTTGGTATATGAATTTCCAAAAATTTTCATCATATCAGTTTTATATTGTATTGGCATTGTGTATATGTCAGATAATAGAATGTTATTACTTTTTGAGGTATAACATAATTTCTTCTCCTTCAATCTTCCCTTAAATGTTTGAACATTGTAATTCTTTGGATAACTACTTCACTTAAATGCAAGTATCAGTAATATTCTTTCCGTTCCAGTTTTCATTTTAAGTTCACTTCATGCCTTTGTTTGCACAGAATGGATAAATCATGTTGATCTAACTTTTAATATCTGGTTATTTATATATGAAGTTCTTAAAATTCTTAAGAATGTTACTAATGCAATTCTGTGAAGTTTTGATATTTTATATTGAAAATAATTGTTTAGTATTGTACACATTTTTATTGTTTGTGTTTTTTTACAGCTTGTTCAGTTAATTTTAATCTCTTCTTGTCAATGAAGTCCATGTGTAATTATTTCCAATTAGCCTATTATGTATTATCTAATCAATGGGCATTTTCTTAAATATGGCTGCATATGTTTCTATATCAGGAAATTTTATTCCTCCTTCATTTCAAGTTCTGAGGTGGCATTTGTATGTCATTTTTGCTTTTCAGGAAACCACAAATCATTTTAAAACCTTATTCTCTACAAGGTGATATTTATTGGCGATAATGTGAATGTTTGTATTATGTAAAAGATTTTTTGGGACCAGGACCATTTTTCTTCAAAAGTTAAATATACTGATATATTTTATTATTGTTGGTGAATGTGATCCCGCTCTTCTTTTCTCTTCTGATTTTTGTGCTTTTCATATAGCCTTAGTCTTTCTTTGTAGTTCTGCTCTTTTATTTTATTCTTCTAACTCCGTGTTTCATCCACTGCTAGAAAAATCTCAATTTCTTTCTCTTTCTCTGTGTCCAGTAGAACAGAATGGATTATTTCAGACAGGTAGAAGTACCCCGTCCATTGGTAGCATAACCTTAAAAGTATCTTCCATCCACTTTTGTCCCTATGCACCGCAACATCCCGCTGTCCTTTGACACATCCCTTTCACACTGCTGCATGTGATTAGCACCCTATTTTTTCCTTGTTTATCCTGCTTTTAATTGTTCTTATTTTCTCTAAATTTCTCCCACTTAAGTGCATTAGCTTGAATTTCTACATTAAAGCTCATTGTAATTTTTATTTTGCTCAGAAGACCTCATGTGAGATTAACTTCATTATGTAACTATGTTCCTGTTTTGATGACCCCCCCTAGAAGCAAGGGATCATTGCGGGCATTCCATTCTGGTCTTCCATTACCTTTCTTCTACATTTGACACCACAAATCATGCAGTCATGTTGCAGCAGCTGTGAACCATGTGGCATTTCTTGTACAGATATCAGTTTGCCATTTTCTGTGCCTAGAGAGCTCATAGGTAAATACTAGGCTATCAGACTGCAGACTATTGTAAGCCTAACCAATTACCAGCAGTCAGAAGCAAACCCTGTATGTGTTATCAGTGAGGTAAAGACCCTAAGCATTATGCCAAACATTCCCCGTTCTTCTACTGAACACTTTCCAGAAGGTGGGTTTCTTAAAGGTTCCATCCTAGTTAGTTTTTTATACATCTGGTGTATGATGTTAGTACAAGCAAAAGTCTAGGGTATTATTGTTGGCTGATGACATCCAGTTTTATTTCTAGACTTTCTGATGCTTTTTCTTCAAGTTTAAATTTAGTTTTCTTTCACTGCTTGTTTCATAAGCATAATTTCAAAACTTAACATGGCAGAGGAGACCAATACAAGTAACTAATGTTGAAGTGCTGTTGAAGTTTTCAGTGTGGACAATCAGAAAATAAAACAGTTTGCATAAAGCTGAGAACAATGTAATAAACTAGAAAGAATATCCATTTCCTCTGGAAAATCCAGAAACATTTATTATGACCAAAGGTATACCAAATCTAAGAGTTGAAAGACTGAAACATAAAATGCAAGTTCAAACAAGCTTATCTGACAGCCTTAAAATTAAAGGCTTGTTCCCAGCTTTGCCAAAATGGAAACTGGTTTGCCACCAATGGACACTGGCAAAAGCAGTGGGACGAAACCTTTTCACATATACAGGCTCAAATGTGCTAGAAAGATCGTGCCAAATCAGGCAGCCATATCTAAGAAACAGAAATACCATGTGGTGGCAGTTTCTTCTAAACAGACTAATACACAAACCAAATAGCAGTCAGACAATAGAAGGAGTAACAAAAACATGTCCTAGTAAGTTACCACAAATAATGAAACTGACAGAGTAAAAAAAAAAAAAAAACTTTACTCAAGCTTCATTATACCAGTCATTGAATATAATGCTCACTTTGGCATATATTTCTCCTGTCACACGCAACAACTGAAACACACCCACAGAGATACCTTACTAAAAGGATACGAGGCCTAAACAACATGTTCTACATGGACTGACTCAAAGCCCTAGTCACTATACTCTGTATCCTACAGACTGCTTAGAGTGTATGGCAGTGTGTCTGGCATATAAGGCATCCTCCGACCCATTATTGATGGATTTACTGCTCATCAGCAAGTCAAATGGTATCATAAATTCTCTAGGGATCTAAACCTCTTCTGCAACATCAGCAGAATGGTTTGGAGGGACAGGTATATTTTGCAGGGGATAGCACTCCTGTAGAATGGACTACCATCCACATCCACATAAAACAAAATTCATCCTTGTCCTTTTCAAGCACAACTTACATATATGGCTGCAGAACAGAATGTTTGCCCCTGGACTGACCTTTGTAAGACTTATCTTACTTTCTAATTCCAGTGTCATAGCTTATGCAAACACCTTGAAAAGACTGAATCCTTGCACTTAATCATAGAACATGCCATACTAGACTTGGATTTCTCAAGACAACTGTCACCTAACACTGGGATTTCTTATGCATTTGTGGGTTTAGTATACATCGCAGTATTCTAGGCCCCCTTACATTTTAACTCCAAACAGATATCCCCTGTGGAAATTACATTAAACACTAAGGTCTGCTGTGGTGGAGTAGGTCCTGTTGCTGGCTTTCCAAATCTGGTAGCATGGCTATTATTTACCTGGATGAACTAACATCAATAACAGATGTAAAACCCTGAAAATGTCTGTAGTTTGTTGAGTATACTGTTACGAGAAGAATTTAAGTAAAACAGACTCTGTCCTGTAACCAAACATTTTTATTAGTCAAATAGGCTTTAAGATAGAGGATTTAGACCAGAAAGGTTTTCTGAAATCTGATATTGTATTAAAATTAGTACTTTTGTCTTTCGGTTTCATCAGATCTAAATGATTAAGATGGATTCTGAGACTTGTTATGTTTAAAAGTATCTTAAAAGTATCTTGAGGCTATATCATGTCCAGTGGAGAACCATCAAACTTGCACCAGTGTAAAAGTCCTAAAATACCAGCCGAGTAATATTTTAAGACAAGTAGATGTGAGAAACAGAATGATGATCCTGCCTGTTGCCACCGGTTTATATGTGACAGTCAGGAGCTACTGACTCATGATCTGCACTGCTGATCACCAAATAATATATGAGGGATAGTTGGCCTTAAGGGGGTACAATAAATGTGTATTGCTGCTCATACAGTAAACACTTTCCACACCCAGATAAGCTTTATGCCATATAGTTGCAAATCAGTTATAATCATTGACTTTCTAAAAAGTTTCAACCTTCTCAGACCTAACCCATTGCCTGCCATTGCAGTCCTACCAACAGCAATTGAAGGTTTTCCAAGATTATTTTGCATACAAACACTCACACAGTATGTCCAGGAAAGGTTAATGACATCTTTCCAGGACCATAATCATCTTTTCTTTTTTTACAGTATTGTTGCCTCCAGATAGACCAGTCTAGCACCCCAAAAGGCAATTACTGTTTACTCTTAAAATGTGCTGGGGGACAAGCTCAAGAACATGTGAGGGTAGTATGCTTTGAAAATCCTTCTCTGTGCTTGGGAAAGGCAAAAAACTGTTTTACTTTTTAAAAAGTAGCTGAATGAAACTGGGCATTAGGCTATCTGCTTTTCTGTTTTTTTAAACATTGTATGCTTTAACCACAGTAGTCAAGCTTCTACCTGTGGTACACAAGGTGTCAAGAATCAACAGTCAAGATAGACAGGCCAGATCAGCCAGATAGATATGGTACAATTCTGACTATGTTACAAAAAGTCCTGGAGGATATGGCTGCTATTAAAGAAGCCAGCAGCTTTCATGAATCAGGTCTAAAAGAAATTGTCTACATACTAGATGCTCACAGGCAGGATTTTAAAAGTCACAGAGGAAAAACTGGGTACTCATACTCAACAGATTGGAGTGCTGCAAAATATGGGCAATTTGGTGAACTGGATTAACTGTTTGTCTGTGTCAGTGGAGGGGATATCAATCTTGCAGACATTATACAAGTGGAGCTGGTTAAAGTGTTAAAACTTTAATGTCCTCAAGCTGTCGAGTGGGCTCATAGGATTATTCCCCATGCTGCAACCAGCAACCTTCCCTTCCACTGTATAGTTCAGTTTTGAACTATAAGGATAGAGTGTTACTACTTCAAAAGGCACATGCCCTGGGATCATCCTTTTCCATCATAGGAGCAGCTGTAACAGAGAGGCACCACAGCAACAACCTTTCTATATAAAGGAAAGCAATGATACTGGTCAGCTGGAGAGTAAGAGAGGTCAGTTTGCAGAGTGAATTAAAATTCCTAGTCATGCTACAATTTTGTTACTTGGACAGGTCTTACTCATTTGAACATCCAGCTAAAGCTGATGCCTTCCTAGACTGCCCACTCATCCATGGGTAGCAAGGGACCCTGGACACACAGAAGCTGAGTGTTACTGGTGCAATGGCAAATGAAAGGCAGGAGCATTTTCTGACACTGGATACAACACCTGATGAACTGCAACAGGTGGACACTACCTGATCTGGGACTTCTAAGGGAAGCACTCTGACTGGACAAATGAAAGTATCGGTACAGACCTGAAGGAAGTGGTAGCCTGTTATCTTACTTTTGCTCCCTGGACTTCTATTAAAACCATTTCCTAATTTTTTTCCCAAAAATATTGTTAGATCTTCTGAGGGTAAGGGGGTATTCCTACCAAATCAAATACATCTGCATAGAGAGAGGTTCAGTGTAACATTTTGTCAAGTTCCTTTGCAGCTCAGTAGGTTTAATGGAGTGGGAAGGAACTTAACATGTATGCTGTGTGAAATCATGCAAGATGAGATGCTGGCACATTGAGCAAGCATTATTCCCTCACAGTCTAATCTTTGCAAGGTCATACAGTCTTGTCAAATGTTACTGTAGCTGGGGCTGTAATTGAAATGGTTAAAAAAGGCCTGTTGGCTGGATGTTATAACCCCATTTCCTATGCTTTAATACTCTCCCAAAGACATAGGATGACCAACAAAATATTTTTTCTTTATTTCTGTGAGTGTATCCGCTCATGGCATTTCTGTTTCTATATCTTAAAGTGGCACTTATGCCATCAGTGATATCTTTTTTTCTTTTTTGGTATGACTCAGACAATGGAAAAAGGCTTAAATGCATTGAGTGTTTGGCATGGAACGTATGTGGACTCCTCACATTATAAACTGAGGGCATGTTTACGTGCAATTGAAAGGTAAAGAACATGAGTGTGTATGTGTGTGTCTGTTTACATGAGACTAAACTAAAAAAAAAAATAAAAAAATAAAAATAACGTTAACTGGTTGGATAAGCTTTGGGAGGGATGGGTGTTTCTAACAGCATTAAGTCAGCCAAGTGAAGAGTAGCTTTTCTTGTAGCAAATACGAGTACCTGGATTTTAGGAAGTTGAAGAATGGATACCCAGGAGAGATGAGGAATAGTGAGGGATAAAGTAAGGGCAGATCCCATCATTTATTTGCAACTTTTATAGTCCCATGGAGGATGCTCGAACTTTTCATAACTTAGAGGCCTATGTACAAATGGGGTCAGTGACAGTACCAGTAATTTTAGAAGGGGATTTTAATGTGGCTTTGGATCTCTATTCAGATAGACATGCAGTCGGGAAAATCCAGTTACCCAATTGTTCCAGGGGTTTGCAAGATTTGATCACTGACCTCAGTGTATGCAATCCATGGCATGCTTGGAATCCCATGACAATCAACTATACCTATCTGACTCCCTCCACTTATAGTACTAGTGGTCTAAACTATATTTTAGTCAGCAATAGTCTTTTACCTTCACTAAATTACTAAATGGTGTGTGTGTCCACACACACACACACACACATATATATATATATATATATATATATATATATATATATATATATATATATATATATATAAAATACACACACATATTCTCTTTCCCTCTCTCTCTCTCTCTCTCTCTATATATATATATATGTGTGTGTGTGTGTGTGTGTATGTTTATGGTTCCACTTTATAATCTTGAAATACTGAAATCTTGAATTTCAGTATCTCGAGACCATAAAGTTGAACGCTTGAAATCCCGAAACCCCAAAACCACGAAACACAAAATCACGAACATAAACACACCACACAACACATACACCATCCTATCCACACTACAACAAATAAACAAACAAAACACACAAACACAAAACACAAATCAACAAACCTACACTACATATAAGCAGGGGAGGCAAGCCCCCCCTCCACCCACTATGGGGGGGGCTGCACCCCCCACTTATATATACTAACTCTGAGATCGCATCAAACAGAAAAAGACAGCAAACTCACCAGTAGTCACCCTACAGTACCCTTGCACACACACATAACAAATATACAAACACCACCACTTTCAACACTTAAACACTCATACTATTACTTGCCTACCCTAACCCACACATAAAACTTCCAAACACACTCACATACACTCAAACAAATACCTAAAACCCTAACAAAAAACTCACTTACTTTACATACCAGCCAAAGCCACACACTAAACTGTACCTGCTGCACACACTACATCCCGCCACAAATACCGGAACACCATAACCGTAAATCCAACATTTCCAGATTTGCGGTTATGGAGTTTTGCGATTTTAAAAATTCGACTTTATGGTCACGAGATACTGAAATTTGAGATTTCAGTATTTTGAGATTATAGTGGAACCACTGATCATAGTTACATGATTGCAGAGTTTAAGAAAGAGGAATTCACTGTTACACCCTTTGCTGGAGGTTGGACCCTATTCTCTCTCTATCAAGAAGTGCTTTGCGGTTTTGTTAAAGGAGACCGCACAAATGCTTTAGTGGGGACATGAAGTACAAATGAATACTATTTTCATGAAGTGGGGCTTATTTAAATAGTATATAAAACACACTAGAACTGTACTCAAGATATACATGAAGGTGGCGAGGGAGAAGGATATTGCAACTTATGGACATGGATTAGCACAACGTATCACATTGTACAAAGAGGCTAATTATAAGGATAGGAGTTTGTGAGAAGGATTAAAACACTGAAACAAGAATGCAAGGCCTTGCAGTTTAATAGTATACAGGATTCGCTTGACAAAGATAAATTTTTTATTGGCACAAGGATATCGCCTTTCCTAAAGTCTTGGCCTGTAAGTTTAAGAGACAGGAAGAGGAGACTATCATAATATGACCCTTATCAGACTGTGGATTTGTGGTGCAAGTATTATGGTCAAGAGTAAGTGAGACAGGACTGTTTGCTCTAAAATGCTATTGAATCATTTCTTAACTTATTCCAATTACTAGAGGTGGTGGAAGAGGACAAACGATAGCTGGAGACACCATTATGGGTCACTGAGGTTCAGGAAGCTCTGGCAGGCTTAGCAAATGGGAAAACACCAGGGCCAGATGCATAGCACTTGACATTTGTAAGACGTGTAGTGAAGTAATCTTCTCTCCTTTACATAAGCTAGTCAGTAAAGCCATTGAGGTTGGCTTCCTGCCACAATCAGATAATGGAGCAGCCCTAATGTTATTGCTGGAACCAGGGAAATGCCCTTCCAGGTGGCTAATTATCGCCCAGTCTCTCTACTGCAGTCATAAACAAAGATCATAGCTAAGGTACTGATTAAACAACTGGAGCCTTTACTGCTGGTCTTTATTCATCCCTGTCAGCAGGGGTTCATTAAGGGAAGGTGCGGGTGGCCTGGGCCTAACTACAAGTGTGGCAGAATATGTTAAGAGCAAATGAGCAGATAGAAGCCCTTGGAGCAGTGCCCTCTTTAGACCTCCATGATGCTTTTGACATGCTATCATGGCACTTCTTATGGCAAGTTTTCCAGAAATTTCATCTACCAGAGGGCTATATAAGAATGTATCAAGCATTGTATCATAGCCTGCAGGAATATGTATATATGAATGGCTCAGCTGTCCTATCTTTACACTGTGAAGGGTACCAGCCAAGACTGCCCCCACCCCCACCCTACCTGTGCTTTTTGTATTAGCCATAGAAATACTGACAAGTTACATATACCCAGGAGGTGCTGAGAATTTGAATACCAATAGGCTTTGGAAGCTTTCTGAGCTTTACGTGGTTTGCCAATGGCTGGGTGCTTTGGCTGAATACTGCAAATGCTGCACTTGTTTGTAGAGGTGTCTGGTTTGCAGATGAATAAAGACAAATCGAGTTTGCTGCTTCTGACCATTGCATATGTGAGGTAAGAATGTTAGTCTATGGTAAAACTGTCTTAGATCAGATTACATATTTGGGGATTTCAGTTCACAGAAATCACTGCTGAATTAATTGATATAAACTGCAGTATGCTAATAAGAGAAGTAGCTGCCACACTAAATGGAAACGATTTAAGCTATTTTTCCAAGTAAAGGTCAATGTGGTCAAAATGGTTATCTTTATTAAACTATCTATTCCTTGCCAGACAATTTACCCAGCTGGGTAACATGCAGTTTCCCATCAAGCTCCAAACGCTGACCGTGGACTTTCTGTGTGCGGGAGCCAACCCCCCCAAGAGTAGAGAGAAGTATTCAACAAACCCCTGTTAGGAAAGGAGAGTGGGTTCTTCCCAATCTGCAGTGATACAGACATATGGTAGCATACATGCAGGCATTATTGGACAGGTCAACCACCCTCTAATATGGTTTCTGCTGGTACAATGGGGCATACACCTTTATTCAAATGGTCTCCAACCTGATTGGGAGAGGACAGGTCTGGGATCCAGGCAGCTTGGATAGGAGAGTTAGGTACATCTTTTATGATAGGACAGGACACTCAGAACAGGATTTAATACGATCTAATAAAATGTATCAGATAACAGGGAGACTGATATTCTAGGAAGAGTGAGTTATAAGAGGAATGTGTCCTCGATACAATCTCTTGGATGCAAACACAGGTCAAATTGTCTGTTTTCAAGCATGTCAGAATCAACAAGGCCTTGTAACTATAAATATTTGGCAATAGCTGCAACTAAGGGACATTTTTCACAAAAATGAAACCTTACAAAGTGAGATAGGGAGTCACACCCCTATCATTTTTGATACTTGGCAGTAGGCAATTACAGTAAGGGTATGTTATCTGTCTGTTGAAACTACTTACAAAAGGGACAAGCATGCACTGATGAGCAAACCAAGGCAGCTTGGCACAGAATGATAAGATTCCCTGTTATGGACAGGGTATTGTCAGGTGTTGTACAGGACATTTAAGAGGTTACCTCTCTCCCTCTCCTGGATTTTACTAGGGTTAAGGTGGCGTACAAATGGCAATACCCCACCTTCTATAATTTGTCTAAACTGAATGTCAATAGTGAGCAAATCTGAAGGTGCCACAGGCAGAATGCAGATTGCTTTCATGTTCTATGGCAATGCCGTCAAAGTAAACAGGTATGGCATGATGTTATAGATGGTGCTAACCAGGTGGCTCACTCGTTAGTAAATAGGTAAACAGATGCAGAGGTATATACTAGGCTATCAATCTGCAGATTATTATAAGCTTAGCCAATAACCAGAGCTCAAAATCAAACCCTGCACCCTTGTATCTCTGAGAAAACGAGCCTAACCATTATACCAACCACACCCACAAAATCATGATCTTCCACTCTTTTGTCTGTTTGATTGGTTTGAAAAGGAGGCCCTTATTAAGTTCAAAATTTTTAGGATGGGTCAGATATGTCAGTATGATGACATATGTCATCCTATTTAGATACGGGAGGTCAGGTCCTCCATTGGAAGATATGATTAAGCTATTTGCCTCATATGTATATAAATTCAGGGGCATTCCAAAAATCAGAAGTATTTTGATGCATTTGTGGACTTTTTTATATTGTCTTCATCACCATGTATACAGTATTTTCAAATTCATTGTAAGGTTAGTAATAGCTTGTTGTTTCCTTATATAATTATGGCATTGTTTTATATAAGATTATCCATTCCTTGTAGGATGTCACTGTTCGTGGATATTTGATAGACTTTTATATTATGGATGCGGTTTTCTGTTACCAAGTTTGTATATCACATAATCTTTTCTTCTGATGTATTGATGTTTCATGGATTTAATAGTGTTATGATGATGATCTTTCTCTGTTCAAGAAAGTTTGGTTAAAAAAATAAAGTAAAATGCATCAGCCATCACATATTTGTATGGTAACAGTTTCTTCAGTAGTAACTCCTCTAAAGGCCAAATTCAACAGCTGAGTTCACACCTGCTCAAGACACATACAGTTAAGAAAATAAATAAGCCACAAACATTTACAGTTGAGTAATACAATTCCTTACTTCAAATAAAATTAAGCAAAACACTTTGCAAAATAATATGCTGTCAGAAATAGACTTGCACAAAGACAGTGCAAAATAAATGTGCTTAAACATTTCTGTTGAATTTCTGTTAGTGTTTGACTTGTAAGACAAAACTGCAGTTGCATATTGGCAAGCACAAATGGCTTCCATCTTGAATTCTATATGGGAGTACAGTCTACGTGAAGAATGTATAAGTAAGACAATAACCAGCTTTATCTCGCAGTGTTTCTCTTAAAATAAGTTTAATTATAATTTCTTGTTTTTGTTTTTTTCCAGGCTAAATTATGCTGTTTCCATTTCCATAGTCTTAACTATGTAGAGGGGGGTCCGAATAATTGAGCTGAAGGCATATGTGCAGATTTGAAAATTAGATTTTGTTTTGGTTTCTAACAATTCCGCTGCTTTTCCTCTGAAAACACGCACCCAGTACTATCTGCATGTTTTTTTCCCACATTCTATATAACTGGAAGCAGCAAGAACAGTTTTTATGAAAACATTTTTACATTTGACTCCTCTTAATAATGCTTTTACTGAGAAATAATTGTAAGCTTTGCTCTGCTCTGAAAGCAATTGCATTTGCTTTAGTGTCACTTCTCTGATATAGGGTTCATTAGGCAAATATTCTTTGCAAAAAGTTCTTTAATGATTTGGGGTTTGCACTCTCTTTATGTTACATCATCTGTGTCTATTGACTGTATTTTATCAGGTTTGCCCCATATGGGGGATCCATTGCTAAATGCATGAATGAACTAGAAATCATATAGCAGCCCATGAGGCTATACCACTCTACCAAATGTATTTCTTCTCATTTTTTCTTTGTTTGTTTTTAACTGTCATTATATGGTTGGGATAATGAAAACCACAAACAAACTTCACCTACTAAATTCCTTTCTTGTCCAGTTCGTCTACTGCATTGGAATCTGGGATCCCCCACTCCCCTTGTCAAGTTTGCCACACACAGCTCAAAGTTTTGGTTGCTTAATGAAATATCTGTAAAAAGCATACATATTTAACTGTATATCAGCAGACACCCTTTGTAAATAGTTGTTTTATTACTTGCTATATGTCTTTTTTTCTTTTTTATTAACAAGAAAGTTAATTCATTTTCTACTTTATCTGATATTAACATACTTTTTTCATTGTTATTGAGTTTTTACTGTTGTTAAATTTGAAATTCAAATAAAAAATTATCAGGAAAAAAGTGGTTGCCAGACAATGCTCTGCTGATTCACCATGAGAGCTAGGATCAGTGATAAAACTTTATCTTTTTGAGTCTAGCAGTGTTTTATGTATTTGCAAAGTGAATGAGCTGGTAAGTACTCCTGTAGTGTGCACAGTGAAATATATATATTCAACATGTGAAGGCAGTAATACAGAATTCTGAAGTTTTTTAAGTTTGCAAGTATTATCAAGGTGAAATCCTGACTGCAAAGGGAAAGACATTTAAAACTGCCCCAAAAGTATAAAGGTGGGGTGTCAGTATACAAGACAGAGATTTGCATATATAGCTATGTATGCTTTAGTAAGGCTAGAGACATAACAGTGTCACTATATGGCTTTTGCGGACATTGGTAGTACACTGTTGCTGCAGTGCTAAGTGACATCATACACTGTTGCTGCAGTGCTAAGTGACATCATACACTGTTGCTGCAGTGCTAAGTGACATCATACTCTGTTGCTGCAGTGCTAAGTGACATCATATACTCCAGATATAAACACTGTGATCATGATTAAAGCTAAAGCTTGATAATATCTGAGAATGTGCAGCAGATTCTGACTCAAGGAGGGAGACAACTTTTTTCTAGGCTGAAAGTTTTGTAGATCGATTTAAAATGCTTAAAACATTTGTCAATAATGTAAATGATCCTAGATTTTTTTTTCTATAGACTTGGAAATGCAGCAAAGATTTGCATGTCTTTAATAAGTATACTGAAGGTTCATGAAAAGACTAACTTAATTTCTTATGATGTGACTCTGCAGTCAATACGTTATAATGTTTTTTCTTCTCCATTTCCCCCAAAGGCAATAAAAGTGCTGCGGACAGCAGAATTTGTTCCGTATGTGGTGTTTATTGAAGCAGCAGATGTCAATACTCTTCGAGTGATGAACACGACAGCAATCGAATCTGGAGTGGGAACCAAACAGTTAACAGTGAGTAACATCTGGAAATCTGTGGGTTTATGTTTTCTTCTGCTACAGAAGGCCATGCTGCTGTTGATAGGAACTGCGGATGAGAAACTTAATCTGTTTGTATATCCTTCTTTGCACATTACTGCTGGTGGGATTAAGACAGGAGTTCTACTTGGAATTATGAGAGGAGCTAAAAGAAAAATATAGAGCCTTCTGTTTAATCCAGAATTTTGTTTAAATGTATGAGTGTATTTAAGTATAAAGCAAACTTAACAAAAACACAATTTTGCATGTTATTAGGATTATCCAGCAAACTGCTGTTGGATGAGAGGACTCTCTGTGCTGGAAGGTATGGACACGAGACATTAGAGTCAAGACATTTTCACCATTGTATTTACTACTGTACATATATTTCCTTTACGTCATTCTGCACAGCTTACCATATGGTATACCACTATAGTCACAGACAATACTATAGTTCAGCTCAGAGGATTAGCTCGGCCTTTTAGAGCCCAGGGTAAAAACCTTGTTTGCAACTCCTTCCTCCGCCACCAGAGAGCATTTTTTTTTTTTAACAGGGATGGTAAAAAAATGCCTTGACAACAACTTTTCACAAAAACATGAGACTAAGATGCTCAAAAGCATATCCAAACAGGAAGTTTTTATTGAAAATGTAATGCATTTTCAGAGTTAACCATGTAACTGCCATGTGATGCATAATCAAGGACAGCATAGCTTTAGCACTTTAAAGAAACCCCACAGATATTAAAAATAAAGCAAAATTCAGCACCATCCACATTTCTTTGTAGGTACAGTCCAAATGTTAACAGGAGCATAACAAATGATCATACCTATCAACCTTTTAGTGTAGGAAATCTAGACAAAGTCAAAAGTAATGGAGAGAGAAAGCCCCAAAAATATGGGCAGATTTTAGATATTGCTCTTATAAACTTAAAAATTACTAGATTAAACGATTTTGTGTTACCATGCATTTTCTGAAGAATATGAAGTCTGAAACTCAAATGTGTCATTCTTTACTGGATTCATTCCTTACTAATTTGCCAGAAAACCAGAAATTTTATGCAGAACAGGCCAAAAATATGAGGCAAAAATCTGGACATTCTGTGAAACTCTGGACAGTTGAGAGGTATGCAAATTATACTTTTAATAGCTAGGTAAGTATAAACTGAAACAGAGAAGAATGTGAACAAACTGCGGCTGTGCCACAAACAGCAAAATCACGGGCCAGGGGAGAAGCAGCTGAAATATACATCCTGAGCCTTTACATTATATATAGGTGTATATTGCACAAAAAAACGTTAGTATTCATTGCCACACCATTTGTAGCTAAAGTTTACATCATATTGACAGCTCCTTATAACACAATGTTTTAATAGTCAGTACTACTTCAGTGAACATTGTATCATTTACACAGCAATGTGTGGTTTATTGTCTGCTAGGAGTCTAAACAAGAAACTCCACTACCTATAAGCTTGATTCATCCTAGAGAATGCTGACATCTGTGCGGTCACTGAAACATGGTTTAAAGCCGTGAAGAGCACACCAACAGTGCAAGGTTATAATGCCTTCTCCACATTTAGACCAGCTACTTCACAGGCAGAGACTAAAGGTGGAGGTGTCTGTTTACATCAAAAATAAATATACATCAAGGCTGGTCAAACACGACAATGCACTTCAGCTGCTCCATGTTCAAATCACCATCGACAAAATCCAATGCCACTCCTTGTGAGCTATAGGCCTCCCTCTGTGACTCAGGAAACTCATACCATGTATTCAAACTTATTAGAAACACTAACCATCCAACCTAACACCATATTCACGGCTGACTTTAATTACCTCACTATTGACTGGAAATCCTATATGACATCAAATGTAGAGTCACAGAGTTTCCTGAATTTTGTAAACACAACCTCCCTGAACCAGATAGTCAATACACTAACTAGGGGTGCAACCAATATTTTTTGGGCACTTCTTTTCAAAGTTCTGCAGTATCCTAATTGTTTTTGCTTGATTGATTTAGATATATATATATATATATATTTGCTGGCTTCTGATCTGTGCTGAAAGTGTTATTTTTCTCCCACCCCTATTCCTGCTGTGTTAAATACTGGTCAAACAACTTGTGTGTTTTATCTGATTATCTCAAGGCTTGCTAGTATAATTAATATTCCCTGTGTGTTACCTCTGCATTCATTGCTTGAAACTCCTTGAGTTCTGACTGAGAGTGCTACTGAAACAATTCGAAATATAAAGTGATAAGTATATTTTTTGGGCATTTCCTTTCAAAGTTCTACAGTATCCTAATTGTTTTGGCTTGACTGATTTAGATATATATATTTGCTGGCTTCTGATCTGTGCTGAAAGTGCTATTTTTCTCCCAGCCTTATTCCTGCTGTGTTAAATACTGGTCAAACAACTTGTGCTCCCCACCCTCCCTCCCTATTGGTGTCTTCTTGTTGTACTTGGTGGCTTTGCAATTGCCCGCCCCTACTGTGTATTTCATCTGTGACACTCCTCCCAGTCTAGTGTTGTTAGCTCATTCTATCTAATACAGAGAGGGAAAAATTGCACTTTATTCATCTGCTTTTACTGTATTTGTGTTTCTTCCAACTTTATTTATTTTGCTTTTGCCTCTGCTTGAAAGTACTCAATTGTACTTATTCTGCTGCATTTATTACTGCTTGGTAGTAGCCTGATTAAATTGTGACTGTTATTCTAAGCCTTTTGGTTTAAGCACTTAGGCTTAAGACCAGTTGTTTTACATTAAGGTTTGTGGTCTGCACTGTTGTGGCAGGGCAGGTAGCTTACATCCTTCTAAGTTGGGAATTGCTGATTGAAGGCTCAGTGTCTGTTATTCTAAAAGTGTATTAGCTCTGGTTTAAGCACTTGGGCTTCAGGCCAGTTATTTTACATTAAGAAGGTCTGTGGCCTGCAGTCTTGTGGGAGGAGAGGCTAGATTCTGCCCTTCTGAGCTGGGAATTTCTGGTTAAAGGCTTATTGTGCCTGCTTAATTGAACTGCTTCTTTCTGAAATTAGTGCACCTTGTTTGCTGTAGCATAGACTAGATTCAGGCCTGCTGAATCTAGCTTTGTTTGTACAGTTTGAGCACTGATCCAGGCCATCATTTTTGGAGAAGGTTCCCATGCACCCTAGTGGCAGGAGTGTGCAGTTAGAATTTGTCTGATTGAAGACTGCTGGAACAGGACTCAGTTATGAGCGTTTTATTGGTTAATTTGGTAATTTGTTTAAATCAGTTTGCTCATTTTCTATTGTTATATATAAAAAAAGAGAAAAATTGCACTTTATTCATCTGCTTTTACTGTATTTGTGTTTCTTCCTACTTTATTACTTTATTTTGCTTTTGCTGCCTGTTCTTAAAAGTAATTAATTGCATTTATTCTGCTGCATTTATCACTGCTTGTTAGTAGCCGATTAAATTATAACTGTTATTGTAAGCCTTTGATTTATGCACTTGGGCTTCAGACCAGTTGTTTTACATTAAGAAGGTTTCTGGTCTGCACTGCTGTGGCAGGGCAGGTAGCGTACATCCTTCTAAGTTGGGAGTTGCTGATTGAAGGCTTAGTGTATGTTATTCTAAAGTGCATTAGTTCTGGTTTAAGCACTTGGGCTTTGGGCCAGTTATTTTACATTAAGAAGGTGTGGTCTGCACTCTTGTGGGAGGAGATGGTAGAGTCTTCCCTTCTGAGCTGGGAGTTTCTGGTTAAGGCTTATTGTGCCTCCTTATTTGAACTGTTTCTTTCGGAAATCGGTACACCTTGTTTGCTGTAGCATAGACTAGATTCAGACCTGCTGAATCTAGCTTTGTTTGTATAACTTGAGCACTAATCCAGGCCATCTTTTTTGGAGAAGGTTCCCCTGAACCCTAGTGGCAGGAGTGTGCAGTTACAACTTGTCTGATCAAAGAATGCTGGAACAGGGCACAGTTTTTAGCTTTTATTGGTTAATTTGTTTAAATCGGTTTGCTCATTTGCTACTGTTTTATTTATATATATATATATATATATATATATATATATATATATATATATACATACATACACTTTATGCATTGCCGCTTAGTTAAGGTTAAACTATTCCCGGTGCCATAAAGTCTGCTCTTCAAATTGTCCCTTAGAACTAGTCAGTTTTTAATTTTAGCACTCAAACCTGTTTCTCTGAGCTCAGCACTTGTTCAGAACTCGTTGTAAGCACTAAATAAGTTACTAATTATGAGCACTCAACTTTTCTCACTTATCTACTTACTAAATAGCACCTATCCAGGCATGTCTAAGGGTCAGCTCACTGCATTTTCTCCTGTCTACCTGATGAATCTTGGCATCTTGGGGCAATGTAGCAATTGCCTCATGTACACAGACAACCCTCTCCTCCTACCACCCAACACTACAACCTATGAGAGATGCACTTACATAGCCAAACTGGAAGCAAAGCTTTTTTCACCCAAGACTGGACTAGACAGTCAAGAGGAGAAGCTAAACACTTGCACCGCACCACACTCATCACATAGTCCCTCAAAACCTACACTATCAAAATACACACATAGAAACACAAAACATGCAGCTACATTCACAGAGGATCTCAATAAAAACCTGCCCAAGCAACAGAGCCCTCCAAAGCAGAAGCACAAGCAACCTCCACAACCCAAATGATACACAGCCCATAAACTCAGTGTGACACTCAACCACAGCCCATAAGGCATAATAACGTACCCAATACTCTAGTCATAGGTGACTCCATAGTCGGGCACACTGATGTTCCACTCACCAGGCTAAACAAGGAGAAAGTTACTGTCAGCTGCCTGTCAGGTGCCAAGATCCACCACATAATGCAATCACTCAGGTCACTCCACAACAAGTACAAATATGACTCTGTCATTGTCCATGTTGGTGTGAATGACCTGAGATGTACCTCCCTGGATGACATAAAAAGAGACATGGAGGAGCTCTCCTATCTTGTAGCCCAGGCAGGTATGACCCTAGCCCTGAGTAGCATCCTGCCATCACCCAGAATGATACCACAGTACAAGGACAAAATGATTGACTTCAACAATTGGCTAAGCTTCTGGTGTTATTCTAAGGGGTTCCAGTATCTGTCTGCCTGGGATGACATGACTGACAGACCATGATGCTTTGTCAGAGATGGCCTGCACCTGTTGCCCTTGGAATTCCAGATACTGGCTAAGGCACTTGCAACCCCTATAGTGCCTTTTTTAGGCAAGGTTCAAATGACAAATTCACCACCATAACAGGTACAAGCAAGCAAAATCTGAGGGCATTGCTATTCAATACTAGAAGTCTAAACCTCAAAATGCACTCACTTGAGGCACTTCTTAAAATGGAGAACATCGACATCTGTGCAGTGTCAGAGACCTGGTTCAAGGCTCCAGAGAGCACCCCTGCATTACCAGGCTATAATTCATACCACACCATTTGACCACCTAACCTGGACTGAAATACTAAAGGTGGAGTGTGTCCATATTTATTAAGGATATCCACACCTCTAGGCTAGTTGCTCAGCATAATGCATCCAAAATCATCCAAGTGCAACTAACTCTGGGCAAGACCGCAATCCAAATTGTAGCTTGCTACAGGTCCCCCACCATTCCCCAGGATTCCCACTCCTCATTTATTGATACACTGGAAAATATTAGGGTACAGCTCAAAACCCTAACAATGGGTGATTTCAACTACCCCACCATGAACTCGGAAAACTACTCATGTTCCAACTCTTTTGCTCAACGTTTTCTGGAATTCATAAATTCCAATGCCTTGGATCAACGTATCGACACCCCCATCAGGGGCAGCAATATCCTAGACCTGGTCATTAAACCAATATGGGTGACTGGTGTTCCACACCAAAGGTCAATTCCTCGTTGGTCAGATCCGACCACAAGCTAATCACCCTAGACATCCACATCCCACCCCCGCCCCCTACCAGGGAAACTACCAAAGCCAACTTCATGCTTCTTAAGACAGAAGTGGCAAACTTCCTGACACCCATGCAGATGGACAATAGAGGTACAACTGCTAAATCCTACACAAATACACTTTATAAGCACTTACACAAGTGCATGGATTGTGCTATCCCTAACAGAACCAAGATGATATTCTCCAAAATAAATTAAGCCAATTTGGTGGTGCCCTGCCATAAACATACTCTACAACAGAAGAAAGAAACTGTTGCAAAAAAGAGTAATATCCCATGATTGGAGGAACTCCCTGGTCAGCCTCAGTAAGAAGCCGAGATCCCTCATAAAATCCTCCAAAGCTAGTTACAAAAACAAAATTGCCACTGATTCTAAAGATAACCACAAAGCATTCTATAGCTATGTCAAGCATCTCAATGACAACACTCAGATCTGCTCTGAGTTACAGCACAATGGCACTAAATGTACAGAACCAACTGATCTTGCCAACATCCTGGCAGATAGGTTCAGTGCTAATTTTACCCCCCTCTCACCCCCTAAAGGACCCATCTCTATACCGGAAGAATGCAAAGTTCCTATAATCACGACTGCACAGGTAAAACCCACACTCTCCAAAGCCAAGAACACAGCATCCATGGGACCTGACAACATCCAAGGCTGCATTCTACACAAACTATAGAATGAACCGGCACTCCACCTAATTACAAAGTTCAATCATAGCCTCACCTCAGGCTTTGTGCCCACTGAATGGCGCACAGCAATGGTTATCCCACTCCACAAAGGGGGGAGCCACCACAGACCCTGGCAACTACTACCCCATTAGCCTGACAAGCCTGGTCTGCAAGGCCATGGAACATATCATCATGGAACTTATAAACAAAGACACTGGTAATCTCCAAACTCTGGACCCTACCCTGTTCGGGTTTGTAAAAGGCAGATCATGTCTCCTAAATCTGATAGACTTCTTTGAAGCAGTCACCAAAGCTGTAGATGAGGGTAAGGTGGTTCACACAGCCTATCTAGGTCTTGCCAAGGATTTTTGACACCATCCCCCACTCTGGAATTATAGATAAACTCACTAAACTAGGTATAACTCCCTATGTCACAAGATGGGTTGCCAACTGGCTCACTGACAGAACCCACACTGTGAAAGTAGCAGACTCCAAATCCGACTTCAGACCAGTGACAAGTGGACTACCACAGGGTTCAGTCCTGGGTCCTATCCTGTTTGGTATCTACTTCTCAGAAGTACAGGCTAACAAAGTTCGCAAATGACTGCAAACCAGGAGCCATAATCGAAACTTCTAACGATGTGGACATCCTACAAAAGGGCCTCATTGAGACAGATGCCTGTTGTCAAAGCTATGGCCTCAAGCTCAATGCCAAAAAGTGCATTGACATGCCCTTTGGTAAAAACTCTGTACCCATGAACTACCACATAGGCGGTAGTCTACTTAACACCGAAAGTGTGATAAGAGATCTTTGGATACAGGTGGACAGTAGTATCTCCTTTGATAATCACATTGCCATTGTAGTCAGGAAATCCTTCTACATGGCACACCTCTTCACAAAAGGTTTCTCATCCAGGAAAAAAGAGGTCATTGTTCCCCTCTACTCGTCACTCATTAGACCCATTATAGATTACAATGCCACTTTTGGTATGTATCTCACAAGACATCTACAACAACTGGAAAGGCTGCAGAAATACCTCACAAAGATGATTACTGGCCTCAAACAGATGCCCTACGCAGACTGTCTCAAAAAAACTCCAGCTTTACTCCGTCGCATATAGGTTCATAGGTTCATACTAGGCTATCTGCCCTAGGGCATTTATAAGCCTAGCCAGAGTGTGTTTGGCTTTCACCACCCATTTTAAATTAATTTTGTCATGCCTTTTTTTGAGGTTAGTATACTGTGCCTCTGTCTAACAGTGACACAGAAGTGATAGCCGGGGTAAACCTACGATCTCCCATCCACTCAAGATTCCTCTTGAAGAGAGTCAATGTGGGACTCTGCATAACCTGGACTGGGATTTTATTCCAGAGTGAAGGGAGCCTCTGGGTTATGAATCTGTCCCTCCAGCATGTCCTATTTATTTCAGTGCTGAGGTTCAAGTCTCTCGAGCGAGTAGCTCGATGGGATTTGGATTTTCTGAGGTGCAGCATGTCCATTAATTCTGGGTTGGACATGGTTTTATACGTCAGGCACAGATCGCCTCTGAGCAGGCGGTATGCCACTGTGTAGAGCTGGAGTTTCTTTAACCGGGCAGCATATGGCATCTGTTTGAGCCCTTTGATCCTCTTGGTGAGGTACTTTTGGGGTCTTTCCAGTTGCTGCAGGTGTCTGGTAAGGTACATCCCAAAAGGGGCATTGCACTCAATTATGGGCCTGATGAGGGATGAGGCTCTCCTTTGAAGTAAAAATAAAACCTGGACCACCAGGTAAACTTGGAATATTCAGGAACTGCACCAAAGCTAACCTCCTACTATTAAATGATAACCTGGCAAAATTTCAAGCCCCCATAAACCCTGAGAACACTGCTGCCTATGCAGAACTGTTCACAGAAACCCTGTACAAGCATGTTAACAGCTGCATAGAGGCAAGTACATAGGTACAAATGGTGTGGCAATGAGTACCCACCAGGAAAAAGCACAGAACTAACTCAAAAAACAAGCCACCCTGATGGAATCACAAAATCGATAGACTTTATAACAGAAATTAGAAAATCATGGCAAAAATTAGGAGGTGCAACACCCAGCACTATAAAAGAACTCTCAAACTAAACAAACAACTCAGAGGACAAATAAAGTCTACCAAAGCCACGTTTGATGTAACTTTGGCCTCCCAGGTCAAAGACAACCACAAAGCATTCTTTAGCTATGTCCACAACCTCAAAGGCAATACACAATTGTGTGCAGAGCTCATTGTAAATGGAGCCACCTATAATGAGCCAGAAGATATAGCAAACCTCCTGGCCGGTAAATTTAGCTCCAACTTTAACCTTCTCTCCCCCTCAACCTTCCATCAGGAAATACCATCAAATATAACTCCCCTACTATTACTAGGAAATGGGTCCTTAATGTTCTCTCTAAGTCCAAGAACACTGCATCGATGGTCCCAGACAGTATCCCAGGATCCCTTCTAAGTAGCATGAAACATGACCTATCAGGGCCTCTGGAATTACTATTAAACTGTAGCATCCAAACAGGCTTCATGCGTCATGAATGGAGGGTCTATATTAAATCATCAAATGCTTAGAAAAGCGAACAATGATTTATCGACCCCATGTAAGCGAAAGCTTATAAACTCGAATGCTTAGAACAGAGATTTTTTTCGAAGGGGAAAAAAATTGCTGTTCCAAAAAAAAAAAAACCACTTAAAAAACATAACATAAAGTAGGGTGGCTTCACCGCCAACACCCCCCGACGTGAGGGGCTGTGCCACCCACACCCCTTACTTAAATATACCAACTCCGAGATCACACTACAGTGATGAAAACTGCAAAGCAATGGACTCAGTCAAGTGATTTCTTTCCCAGGGAAAGAATTCACTGATATGCCACTTCGTCATTTTGCCTTTTCGTCTTTTCAAGTTCGACCAAGACACATTCCAAAGAATGCATCTTCGGTCATCTAATAGGAATCCTGAATGGAGAACCGCAACAGTCATCCCTCTGCACAAAAGTGGGCAATCTACAGACCCTGGAAACTATAGACCTGCAATGTCTCACTAGTATTATATGTAAAGCCATGGAAATAATTATCATGGAAATGATCAATAGAGCTATAGTAAACCTCCAGACACTGGACTCAACCTAGTTTGGCAGCTATGTCTCTAATGGACGCAGGCAACCTGTAAATGATTCATCTCCCAGGCCCCTGCTTGTAAATGTTTCATCTTCCAAACCCCTGGTTACACTTATCAAGGGTATCAGACTTGTCAGAGATTTGGGATGCATGGCTAGGCTTAAAAAGGCCCTTGTGGTCATTAGCCTATGAACCTATAACCCAGTGGCTTAATAAGATACCAGTCACTTACACTGTGTGTGTTTACTGCTTACCAACAGGGTTGTGGTCTACTAGACAATACAGGCTGTATCTCAGAGTGCCTTATTTCAGTAATAAAATGACCCCTACACAGAACAAATAAATAAAGATAAATGCAAAGTGTAAGCAAGAAAGCAACAAAAGAAATCAAAAATTATTGGAAAGAAGAAAAATAGTCCCTTTGATTAAATTCTGACAGTATGTGAGTCATACTGGGTTTATCTCATACACACAAGGTATAGGGTTTGATTCTTACCTTTGGGATGGGAAATTTGGCTAGGCTTAAAATGGCCCACAAGGGCAGATAGCCTAGTACTAAGCTATGAACGTATACACATAAACATGCATGTGTGACATTTGGTACTGCACAAAACAAACCAAGGTGGTTATATATCCGTTTTACATGCTGGTCATCAATTAAAGAAGCGTCTGAGCTAATCATCAATAAAGGAAGTGTCTGAGCTATAATTAGCTTCATTTAATTATAACAGACACTTTATAAAAAAAAAAACAGTAATAATCCTAAATATTCTGTGTGGAGTCTGCATGTCCTCCCCGCGGTCAAGTGGCGTTCGAAAGACATGCGTAAATGGGTGTGCCTTCGTTGAAGGTTGGGTGTCGGGCTGGCAACTCGGCACCATAAAAATCTACTGCCAATCATTAGCAGACCGGAGTTCTGCTGTGGCGACCCCTAACCGGAAAAAGCCAAAAAAGACAAACAACAACAGCAACATCAAATCCAATAACTTTTTGTATACTGCTTTACAAATACGTATCATATTTTATGACGTTCTTCAGCTGCTTAAACACCAAAGGAAGAAGAAAGATTTCCAAAGCCTTACACAGATCGGTGGCTCAGGCATGCAGTGTAATTTCTTATTCTGCAAATTTGCAGTACTCAGGATTATTTCAAAGTAATCTGATGGACATACCTCAATAAGCCTATTGAGAATACACAATGCAGTGAGGCCCCATTTTTGATTGATTTTTCTCCTTAGTCTATTGAGGCAACGACAGCCTTTCGGAGTATTAAGCAACATGTGCTGAATACTTGGCCCTTGATCATGCCGTTCAACTGTCCACATTTTCACAAAATGTCTGGATTTTCACCTGATGAAGTTTGTGGTTTTCTGGTAAATCAGTGAGGACTGAACTCATTAAATAATGACATGCATTTGTATGTGTCACATTTCCTTTCCTTCAGGAAATGCACAATAATACAAATCCTGGTATCAAGCTACTTTCCAACTGTACACTTTAGAAGAGCGGTATTTAATACTGTCCCTATTTATGGGCCTTTGACCCCATTATTTAAGCTTTGTCCAGAGTTCTCATGATAAAAGGTTGAGAGGTATGCCCCCTGAAACTGCTTTTATGAGGGACACAGACATATGTTATTTTGTTTTCAGTGACCAAGAAAAGACTAGCAGTATAAATTCGGAGGGTGTGAGTAGCTCACCCCAACATTGGGGAGGTAGAGGAGCCTGCCCACTGCAAAAACACTTTATTTCAGTGACGCTGATCATGGAGGGGTTTAATCTTCTGAGAAAGGGTTTGCTGTATCCTTGTATTAAAAATCATTAAGAATATACATGCAAATTATGTTTGGCTGTGCTGCATAGCTTTCTTTCCTCCTTTAAATGTTCTGACAATCCCTTCATTATTTTATCTGTGTATGCACAAGCACTCAAATGACATCAGAATAAACCATTTCCCCCAATGATCCCTTCAGCAGTCTGCCATGTATGCAGAAGCACCAAAATGAAACATTTCCCTGATAACCCCTTCAGCAGTTTGTCCAAGATTGCAGAAGAAGCATACTAGTAAGTAATCCTACTTACGTGAGAGACTTGGTCTTTTTTTCTCTCCTAGTCAGACACCAGATCCACCCACAGTGAGCAATTTAGATTTTGGAAAATGTTACATCCCTCAGCTCACTGTGAGAACCAGTGACATAGCCCAATGAAATGTCTTACTTGACATCAGCACTTTACTTACACAGCCAGTCTTAGCCTTTTTGGGGGTGGTGTCCAAGCAAGATACTATAAGCAGGCACAGGAGGCACACAGGAGCATCTCAGACATCCGTTTAGAACATATACGTGCTATTTCCCTTAAAAGGGAGAAAAAAAAAGATTAAAAGTATTTTTTTATTTGATATCGGGCAGATGAACCCTGGACAAAACAACACCCAGGGTGATTTCCCTGTTCACCTCACCCTAGTTCCACTACGGGTTCAGCTGTGGCTCAGTAATAGCATGTTCACACTTCACTCCATTTGCACAGAATGAATATCTGAATGCTTAGGTTCCTAGAAGGACTAAGATGTAAATGTGGTGTTAGAATGTTACTGTTGTGGTACAGTGCCACTGTTGTGTGGCAGTGTCATCTCTGTGGTTCTAGTGAATACTTAGCTTTGATGACATAAGCAGGCAGTAAGGAGAATACAGCTGCAACAAGAGACTGCCAAATGTTTATCACCATGTGAAGATCACATTTCTGTACTTTTAGTGATTGAAGGTTTCTGCAACCAAGAAGCTGGGTCTAAAGAAAGATCCCGATGCCATGGAAATTGTTTTTTAAGTTCATTTCTCTACGTTTAATGCAACTTTTTTTTGAAATATTGGTCTTGGTGCCCTTATGCAATAGTTTTCTGATTTAATGAAACAATGCCCATTCTGTAAGAAAGTTTCAGCTATATACAAGCTCTGTTTTAATTTTTACTTCTGCTCTGTAGTGCCCCCAGCAGGTATAATAGGGTGTGCAATTTGATGGCGTTTGGGGTGTCAGAATGTAATGAGTGTATCTCTGTACTGTAAATATTAACTGTTTGTTAGGTTACTTTTCTGTTGACCATGCAATTTGTCCGGGAAACAAGCTGAAATAAATAAATAATTTTGATGAAGAATTCTTTTGAAAGCCAGAAATAATGGAGGAGGAGGAAATAAAAGGTTCAATTTAGTGACAATTTCTAAATATTGCTCTAATTCATTTAAAAAGTTAGTAAAAAAGAAAATGCATGTTGCTGCAATACATATTGAACAGTAAAAAAAAAGTCATGAAACTCAGTGACATTATTGACTGTAATTTTCAGTGATTTACCAGAAAGTCAAACATTTTACAAGGGATTGGACTAAACTATGAGGCAAAATCAGGGACAGTCGGCAGGTGTGTGATCAGAAGTCAAATGAGCTGCCTGTAGGAATGCTTATAGTTAGTTTCTTTGTACTGTTTATTGCAACAGTAGCATTACTGTCTGCACTCCACAAAAAGCATGGGCATTGTATCACCACAGTCAGTGAATGCAGTGTAACATGGAGACGGTTCTGCATACTTTGGTAAAACACAGTATTGATAGGATAGGTAATGTGTGATATTATAAAAATGAAATATTTTTGTATTGTCACACCCATGAGACTAGAGCAGTACTTTTTGCAAATATGCCTACATCTCCATGTTAGTGGTCATATAATTGCGAATATAAGGACAGTAGAAGAATGTGGGGCACAATCTCCCTAAACCTGGTTTACTTTGACAATTACAAGTACATGTTCGACGGAAATGGAAATGTCGAACCACAGTTGGTTGATTCCCATTTTCACCGACCTGCACTATTGCGTGCACAGTTTAGTGAATGCCACTGTGCATTTGCACATATGTCATCGGAGTTATGACTACAGATCACAGTACAGTGGGGATCAAGAAATTACCCTTTTCCCCACTGCAGTGCGATCTCAGAATTGGAATATATTATTTGCAGGGGGTTACATTACGTGATATGCAGTAGTGACATGCAACACAGAATGTTGAAAGTGTGAATTCAGATATTCTGTCCTAATTAATGTGCTGCACTTCATACATCTTAGGTTCATAGGTTCATACTAGGCTATCTGCCCTAGGGCATTTATAAGCCAAGCCAGAGTGTGTTTGGCTTTCGCCACCCATTTTAAATTAATTTTGCTATGCCCTTTTTCGAGGTTAGTATACTGTGCCTCTGTCTAACAGTGACACAAAAGTGATACCCGGGGTAAACCTATGATCTCCCATCCACTCATCAAGATTCCTCTTGAAGAGAGTCAATGAGGGACTCTGCCTAACCTGGACTGGGATTTTATTCCAGAGTGAAGGGAGCCTCTGGGTTATGAATCTGTCCCTCCAGCATGTCCTATTTATTTCATTGCTGAGGTTCAAGTCTCTCGAGCGCATAGCTCGATGGGATTTGGATTTTCTGAGATGCATCATGTCCATTAAGTCCGGGTTGGACATGGCTTTATACGTCAGGCACAGATCGCCTCTGAGCAGGTGGTATGCCACTGAGTAGAGCTGGAGTTTCTTTAACCAGGCAGCATATGGCATCTGTTTGAGCCCTTTGATCCTCTTAGTGAGGTACTTTTGGGGTCATTCCAGTTGCTGCAGGTGTCTGGTAAGGTACATCCCAAAAGGGGCATTGTACTCAATTATGGGCCTGATGAGGAATGAGTAAAGAGGCACAATGACCTCCCCTAATCTAGATGTGAATCCCTTCATGATTAGGTGGGCTATATAAAGTGTTTTTCTAACCACTTTGGCTATGTGGTTGTCAAATGAGAGATTGCTATCAGCTTGGGTCCCCAGGTCCCTAATTACTTCTTCTGTACTTAATGGATTACCACCTATGTGGTAATTTGTGGGCACTTTATTTTTGCCAAAGGGGATGACTATACACTTTTTGACATTTAGCTTGAGGCCATGGCTCTGGCACCAGTTGTCTGTTTCTATGAGGCCCTTTTGGAGGATGCTTGTGTCGGCTGAAGAGTCAATTATGGCACCCAGTTTGCAGTCATCTGCGAACTTGGTCAGCCACAGTCCTTCCGTGTTTGCCTGTACCTCTGAGAAATATATACCGAACAAGAGAGGTCCCAGGACTGAGCCTTGTGGGACGCCACTTGTAACTGGTTTGGAGTCTAACATGGCTCCAACAACTCTAAACATGTGGGTTCTGTCCTTAAGCCAGTTTGCAACCCATCTAGTGACATAGGGGTTTATATTTAAGCTGGTGAGCTTATCTATAATGCCCGAGTGGGGTATTGTATCGAAGGCTTTTGCGAGGTCCAGGTAGGCTGTGTGAACCACCTTCCCCTCGTCAATGGCCTTGGTGACTGTTTCAAAGAAATCAACCAGGTTTAAGAGGCAGGATCTGCCCTTAACAAAGCCGAACTGGGTAGGATCCAGTGTCTGTAGGTCCCCAATATCTTTATTTATGAGGTCCATGATGATCCTTTCCATAGCTTTGCAGACCAAGCTAGTCAGGCTTATGGGGCGATAGTTTCCAGGATCCGTTGAGGCACCACCTTTGTGGAGAGGGACCACTGTTGCTGTACGCCACTCTTTGGGTACATATCCTGTAGCAAGGCTGAGACTGAACAGTAGTTTTATGTTTGGGTTTAGCTCTTCTTGGAGTTCATGTAGGATGCAGCCCGGGACACCGTCTGGTCTCATTGATGCTGTGTTTTTTGCTTTGGAGAGGGTGGCTCTTACCTGAGCATCTGAGATGTCAGGGGGGCAGCACTCTGCTAGGATAGATATTCGCCCTTTTGGTGGGTGGGGGGGAGTTTGCGCTGAACCTGTCAGCTAGGATGTTGGCAATGTCTGTGTGTTCGGTGTATTTTTTGTCATTTTGGACTAATTCTGAGCATATCTGGGAATTCCCACCCAGGTTCCCAACATAACTAAAGAAAGCCTTGCGATTATCCTTAGTGTCCTGTGCAATTTTTCTCTCAAAGTTGGCCTTAGACGATTTTATGAGTGCCCGTAGTTTTTTGCTAATACTGATCAGAGATGCCTTCCCTTTTGGGATTTTGCTCTATCATGTAGTAGCTTCCTCCTTCTATTGTATAGTTTGTTTATGGCTGGGGTCCACCAGACAGGATGTCTGCCTTTGGAGGATTGGGTCTTGGTTTTATTTGGGATTGCATGATCCATGCATTCCTGAAGGTGTTCATAGAATGCGTTTATAAAGGATTCTGCGGTCTGGGCCGTATTCTCCACAGTCCCGGGGGCTTTGAAGGATTCCACCTCGGTTTTGAGGAGTGTGAAATTTGCTTTAGAGAAATTTTTCACTGTGGTTTTCTAGCCAGGGGGTGGGGTCGGGATGTGAATATCCAGTGAGATTAGTTTATGGTCTGATCTTACCAGTGAGGGATACACTTCTGGTCTGGAGCATAGAGTCCCCATGTTGGTGATGATCAGGTCCAGTATGTTTTCCCCTCTTGTGGGAGTGGTAACAACTTGTTCCATAGCATTTGAGTTTATAAATTCTAGGAACCTTTGGGCTAGGGTGTTGGAGCTAGAGTAATGCTCCCAGTCTATGTCTGGGTAGTTGAAGTCACCCAATATAATGGTGTTTGGAGAGACCTTCATATTTTCCAGTGTTCTCAGGAAGGCCGAGTGGGGTTCCTGGGTTTGGGAGGGTGGTCTGTAGCAGGCTATAAACTGGAAGGCAGTTATACCCACTGTTAGTTGCACATGGATAGTCTCTGATGCTTCGTGCTGTGCCACCAACCTGGAGGTGTGGGTATCTTTGATGAATATTGACAACTCCCCCTCCTTTTGTGGTTCAGTCCAAGTTTTGGGGCCGAAAAGCATGGTATGAGGTATAACCTGGTAGTGCTGGGGTGCTCTCGGGAGCCTTGAACCAGGTTTCTGTTACTGCACAGATATTGATGTTCTCCATGCTAAGGAGAGTTTTGACTGCGTACATCTTGAGGTTTAGACTTCTGGCATTGAGTAGCATTACTCTTAGTTTCTTATCTATTGTGATACCTATGGAGGTGGGTTTGTCTTTTGAGCCTTGCCTAAAAAAGGCACTATGAGGGTAGCAAGAGCCTTTGCCAATATCCAAAAGCCCAGGGGTGACAGGTGCAAGCCATCCCTAGCGAAGCATCGTGGCTTGTCGAGCATGTCATCCCAGGCTGACAGGCATTGGATCCCCTTTGAATGACACCAATACTTAAGCCAGTTGTTGAAATTGATCATCTTGTCTTCATATTGTGGCATCATTCTTGGTGAGGGTAAGATGCTACTCAAGGTCAGGGTCATATCGGCCTGGGCTACATGCTCAGACAGCTCCTGTATGTCTCTTTTCATGTAGTCCAGGGAGGTACGTCTCAGGTCATTCACACCAGCATGGACAATGACTGAGTCATATTTGTACTTGCCTTGGAGTGACCTGAGTGCGTGTGTTATGTGGCGGATCCTAGCGCCTGACAGGCAGCTAACCATGACCTTCTCCTTGTTCAGCCTGGTGAGCGGGACGTCAGTGTGTCTGACGATAGAGTCACCTATTACAAGTGTATCAGGTGTTTTGTTTAGCCTTAGGGGCTGTGACTGTTCGGCACACTGGCTTTGTGAACTATGTGTTGCACGTGTTTTGTTTTGGGGTAGTGGTTGCTTGGGTGTCGGCTTTGGAGGTCTCTGCTGCTTAGTCAGATTTTTATTTAGAGCCTCTGAGTATGTTTTTGTGTGTTTATGTGTTTGGTTTGCTGTCGTGGTAGGTCTATGTGAGACTGGAATTGTAGTGAGTGTGGTTTCCTTCTCCTCCTGACTCGTTATGCCAGTACTGAGTTGAGAGAGCTTAGCCTCCAGTTTGGCTATATGGTTGCATCTCTCACGTGTTGGAATTTGATGGGAGGAGGAGAGGGTTGTCTGTGTACATGAGGCAGTTGTAACATTGCCTCAAGATTCCCAGATTCACCAGCTGGACCAGAGAGGAGATTGACAACTGACCTTTGGACATGCTAGAATAGTATTGGGGATTCCTTTATAATTGAAAAAAAGGGCCAATGGGGAACAAGGTACTCAAGGGGAGTTTGTGAGGGTGTAGTGCTTTTAATTTTTTAGTGCTGACTTAGTGAGCAAGTGCAAGGTAACTTACATGCAATGTGTTACAGGTAACTTAAATGCAAAAATGACAAACAGTAACTTTCTTTCAAGTGAAACAAGGAAATAAGTACAGTAAGCAATGCAGATATCACTAGGGATCCACAGAAGCGCTGAAAAGCTGCATTTTAGGTGGAATTAGCGTTTCAGGCAAATAACAAGCAAACAAACAACAAGCATACAAACAAAGCTAGATTCAGCAGGCCTGGATCTAGTCTATGCTACAGCAAACAAGAGTGCAGACCACAAACCTTCTTAATGTAAAATAACTGGCCTGAAGCCCAAGTGCTTAAACCAGAACTAATACACTTTTAGAATAACAGACACTGAGCCCTCAATCAGCAGTTCCCAACTTAGAAGGATGTAAGCTACCTGTCCTGACACCACAGTGCAGGCCACAAACCTTCCTAATGTAAAACAACTGGTCTGAAGCCCAAGTGCTTAATCCAAAAGACTTAGAATGATAGCTAAACTTAATCAAGTTACTACCAAGCAGTAATAAATACAATTGAATACTTTAAAGAATGCCTGGATTAGTGCTCAAGTTATACAAACAAAGCTAGATTCAGCAGGCCTGGATCTAGTCTATGCTACAGCAAACAAGGTGTACCAATTTCAGTAAGAAGCAGTTCAAATATGCAGGCACTATAAGCCTTTAACCAGAAATTCCCAGCTCAGAAGGGCAGAGTCCAGCCTCTCCTCCCACAAGAGTGTAGACCACGAACCCTCTTAATCTAAAATAACTGGCCTGAAGCCCAAGTGCTTAAACCAGAATAAATACACTTTTAGAATAACAGACACTGAGCCCTCAATCAGCAGTTCCCAACTTAGAAGGATGTAAGCTACCTGTTCTGCCACTACAGTGCAGACCACAAACCTTCTTAATGTAAAACAACTGGTCTGAAGTCCAAGTGCTTAAACTAAAAGGCTTAGAATGAGTTACACCAAGCAGTAATAAATACAATTGAGTACTTTTAAGATGACGCAAAAGCAAAATAAAGTAGGAAGAAACACAAATACAGTAAAAGCAGATACATTTTTTTTTTTTTTTTTAAGTGGAAAGAGAGAAAGGAAAGAGAGAAAGGAGTAGCCAAAACTAAGCTGATTGGCCTTCTCAAATGCTCTCCCTGTACTGGGTAG
The DNA here is from genome assembly GCF_019279795.1 of Protopterus annectens. Classification (NCBI taxonomy): domain Eukaryota; kingdom Metazoa; phylum Chordata; order Ceratodontiformes; family Protopteridae; genus Protopterus; species Protopterus annectens. The sequence goes on along the minus strand of NC_056747.1, from coordinate 1,156,816,495 downwards.
AATGAGGTAATGACACTAGACTGGGAGGAGGGTCCCAGATCAAATTTACACTAGGGGCGGGCAACTGCAAAGCCACCAACTATAAAAACACTATACCAACACAGAGGGAGGGTGGGAAACAAACTGCAGAAATGTTTCTCACAGCTGAAAAGCAGCAGTGAGCCTTTAAATGAAAGTTATAAACAGCTAAAGGAGCCTCTAGAAAAAAGAGTTTTGAAGATGTGAATGGATTTTGTTCTGTACTTCGATATTCTCATAGTAAACCCTTAAACCTTCGTGTGTGTATGGGGGGGTCATTCCCCACAGCCCCTTCTATGTAATATCTTAATTAGGCAAAGAAAAGACATTTTTGTTGTTGTTCTACAGAAATGGGTGCTTGTCTTTCTCCTTTTCTGTCAAATTCTAAAACAAAAAAATGTGTGCGTGCGTGCGTGCGTGCGTGCGTGCGTGTGTGTGTGTGTGTGTGTGTGTGTGTGTGTGTGTGTGTGTGTAGGGGGGTGGGTAAAAATAAATGTACTTCAATATGTAGTATTTTGGCACTTTTTTTCGTAAATGTACAATCCCAACCACACACGTACACCGTCTGAGTCTAGGATAGCAGAATAGAAGTATCTTACTTTTTTTTTCTTTTTTGCATACTAGCAAAAGGCCAGATAACACATACTGTTATTAAAGTTAATACATTCAGCATGTACACCTGCACTACCAACATGCATCCGTAACTAATGTGAAGCTGGTTGACTGGTACAGAAGGTGCTGCATCCTTCTGTGTTACCCAATGAACCAGGCTCAAGGCTGCGCCCTGCTCTTCAGAATAGTTGACAGGGAAAAATAGGAAAGAATAATCACTAGCTTACCGTTCCTCGTAGAGAGAGTGTGAAGACCCTAGAGTTGTGTGCTTGATCATTTCAGAGGTCACAGCACTATGAAGAACAGCACAAGTAATTAAGGGTGGAGTGGAGAGCATGGCAGACATCTGATTGCAGTGTGCATAAACATGCTGATGTCACCTGTCATCACATACCCCATTCCTTTGCTGCTTGGCTATTAAAGCATAACTGCTGAGCTCTGTCTCACAAAAAATCGGTGGACCAAGTGGTGAGTGTAGAAATATCCGTGATCCCAGTAAGGAATGGTCAGGGGAGACATGAGTTAAGATCGACAATGCTCAATGATTAGTACTGGCTGAGGCCATTCGAGGGGGAAATGATTTAAACAATGTTCTCCTTTATCTTCTTTTTTCTTTTGATATTCGTCTTCTTGTCATTTCCCGTATCTTCAGACCTGCCAGCATCGATGCCTGGGCTTTTGTTTTTCCTGCTACTTCATTATACCTGCTTTCCTCTCCTCTCCTTTTTTTTTTTTTTTTTTTTTTTTTAATATTTGCTCACTATCTTTGGGAATCATGGAGGAATACATGATCATACAGCCTAAACTGGCATGAAATGAAGCAACAGCTAGCACTGACCAAAGCCTTGGCATGTGTTCTGATCTTGTTTTGATGTATAAAGTACATTTCCAAATGATGAACCAAGTTTGGGGATGCACGTTACTGACACTGTACAGACAAGCTCGGGAATGACCTTCTGTTTAGTTAAGGTCCATTTCATTGCATCTTGTGTTTTATTTCCTCCCCTCCACATGCCTGTTTCACTCATTCAGTCCCTGTGAGGTGAGGCACCTATGGTTTATGTATACTCTCAATGGAAGAGTCAGGCCTTGGTTTTGATGTATAAAGTACATTCCCAAATGATGAACCAAGTTTGGGGATGCACGTTACTGACACTGTACAGACAAGCTAGGGAATGACCTTCTGTTTAGTTAAGGTCCATTTCATTGCATCTTGTGTTTTATTTCCTCCCCTCCACATGCCTGTTTCACTCATTCAGTCCCTGTGAGGCGAGGCACCTATGGTTTATGTATACTCTCAATGGAAGAGTCAGGCCTTGGTAGTGGTGACATCATCCATGCAAGTGACCAGGGCTGTCTTTTTTTATTACCCTGATGTTGCCCCTGTGCATGCCTCTAGGCACTCAAGGAATGGTGTACATTAGGCCTTTGTGAGGGATGTGACCCCCTTGTATGTGTGATGTGGCCCTCAATAGGCATTACCCCCCGCCCTTTGTAATAAGTGTCCGCACATGCATTCTCCATCAGGGGTTCTAGAATGGAAAGTGCCCTCTGAGTATGACAACTCTTACCCCTGACAGAGGAAAATAGGCATTAATCTCATCACTTCTGTTCCTCACCCTACCTGCTCCTCCAGCATCCAGGGTGCTGATTAAACTTGGGGTGTTTGGGTCTTAGTTAGGGCTTTATCTCACCACAACACAGACCAGACTCAATGAGTCATGCATTTAAAATAAACTAAAGGAGTATTAAAGCTGGTAATGAAAATGTAATCATGGTGTTAACGTAAAGCTTCCACTGTGTTGTACTTTTACGTGAGCTTTATGTAATTCATTCAGCCTTTTTACTGAATGTACAGTCCAAATGCTTATTAGTAAGTAGGTATGAGCTGTGCTGTCTCAGCTAGATCTTACTTTAAACATGAATATTACATTTTCTCATACCTGGGTTTTGTGCCAGCCATGTCTTCAGAACCAATAGCAACTGTGATGGCGTGTTCATATTTATCACAGACCATATCACCTCTAGACAACTTCCAAAAGACCCACTAATTGAACTTCCTGAATTCCATATCACAATAAAGGAAAGCAAGTATCAATTTGTCGCCTGTTGTAGGGCGCCTTCCATGACTTCAGAAGTTCATGTCAGATTCCTAAAGGTCATGGATGAACTCTTCATAAATAAGAACTCTGTCATTCTGGGAGAATTTTAACTACCCATCAGTTGGCACGTCTATATTACATTATCAAAAGCTCATTGAATCAAAAACATAATAATCGACACCAAAATGTCGATCTACGTAAATAGCGAATGCTGATATTGTCGAAATAGTCATTATCGAAAAGTCATAGTTGGCCCAGTCAAAAGCAGTGACGTAGTGCATCACCACGATGTTGAATCACTTTAACTTCCTAAAATAGTAAATAATAACAAGGCAATGTTTCTATTCCCTTTACATTAATGTGTTTAAGAAAGTACTTCTGTAAAACATTCATTTTCTGTTTTAAAATGTTGAAATTAAAAAATGTTTCGTCATCCGGAAGTGATTGCTGTTGTTTGTATGACTAGCTTTCCACTTCTGTCGCTATGCTTCTTAAGCTGTAAATAAGTTAAGTTGATACATCAACGCACCATTCACCTAAGCACAGTTTTTTTGTACATGCTTAGCATTTTATTTAAACTATAAGAATATTAGGTGTCTTATGGATGTTTTTTACACACGTCACTTCTTAGGGTACCTAAATTGTACTAGTTTTTCAAAGAAATATTTAAATACATTTCACGAAACAGCACTTTTGGTTATCTATTCAAATTCATGTGGTGTGTGACATAAGTAGTTAGAATTTACTTCAACAAATCCACGGAATGCAAAGTGGCCAACTATGAACACTCGACATTGTAAGTTTCGACAATATCAGCTTTTGCTATTTCAATAGATCAACATGTTGGTGTCAATCATTATGTTTTTGATTAAATGAGCTTTCGTAATGTAATATAGATGCTCAGTTGTCTGGAGTACCTACACCGCCAACGTAGAATATGCATGGACCTTTTTAGACCTAATAAATAAAAGTTCAATTGACCATATTCTTGCTAACCCAACTAGAGCACAAAATATTCTTGACCTGGTGTTTGCATCATTCACAACTCCAGCTGTAACTCCTTCTCTGATTAATTCAGACCGTAAGCTAGTTATCTTTTCTCTCAAGCTATCTAAACATCTCTGAAGCAAGTGTACCAGAATTCAAAGACTTCTAATAAACAAATCTCCTCAAGTGATGAAGTCTCAAAAATCACCCAAGACAGCACCTCCGCAGACAGATTAAACCAGGAGTTTTATACCAACATAAATCCATGTTTAGAATTGGTGGTCCCATCCATATCCTAATATATTGGGAAATTTAAAAGTAAACCATCCTGGTAGTCTGCTGACATTAGTAAAATTTACAACAAATGGAAAAAGCCCCCCCCCAAGTGAAGAAAAATGTCAGGAGTTAGGCTAAGAATTTTAAAAAGACTATCGTCTAAGGAAGCCCATAAACTCAGGATGGCATCTAAAGCAAAGGACAGTTACAAATCCTTCTTTAGTTGTGTTAGAGAACTATGAAAAACACTCAAAAATGCATAGAACTCATACTAAATGACAAAACCTACTCAGACCAGGTGGACATTGCCAATATGCTAGCAACTGCATTTAGTCCAAATAAGTTTTATGAAAGTTTCACTCCCGAGATGACTATCCTGATGACCTCTTCAGTTTTCAACCCCCCTTCATCATTAAAAAATGTGCTGAAAATGTTATCCAAAACTAAGATCACTTGCTCCATGGCACCAGATAACATATCCAGCTGTTTGATAACTATTGCCAAATACACCATGCCAGAGCCTCTATATATGCTGTTTACCTTAGCCTGGCTACAGGTTTAGTCCCAGAAATGTGGTTCACAGTACTGCTGATGTTGGTGTACTTGGTTGATAAGTACATCTCCTTTTACCACCATTTAGCAACAGTTGTCAGAAAATCCTTCTACTTGGCACAACTGATCACCAAGTGAGTATCATTCAGATTTGAAGAGGTTTTTGTTCTTTAAGCAATAACCCATGTCTGGATGTGCATAATGCTAGATTTACCCATGGTTGGTGTGGTTTGGTCACTAGGGCTTTGCCCTAGTGACCAAACAAAGACAACTGTGGTTAAATCTAGCATCACCCACACCCAAACGTGGGTTATTGCTATTATACAATGAGATTATTTAAGGAAAAAATGCTTACTTTTCTTAAATAATGCCTTTGTATAATACTTGTGTGGTGCCCTTCCACGGTTTTCCACTGTCCTGGGGCTTTTTCTGATGTACTGCGCATGTGTATGCTTACACAGTACATCAGAGCTGTGTAGAGGAAGCAACAGAGAAAGGAAGATCTCTGTTGCTTTTTTAAAGCTGTCTCACTATGTTAAATGAGTTTAACATAGCGAGATATCTTTAAAAAAAGCAACGGAGAAAGGAAGATCTCCGTTCCTTTTTTAAAGCTATCTCGCTATGTTAAATCTATAACATAGCTAGATTACAGCAACAGAAATATTCCATTCTCCGTTGCTACTTAACACAAACAAAAAAAAATCAAGACTTAGTCTGGGCGACCGGACCTTTTTCCATTAGTATATGTCGGGTTTACAATGGCCAATCAGTGTGCACGTTGTGGAATATTAATGGGTGTCATTGTATAATTTGTATTTAATACTGATCAGACCAATTATAGAATACAATGCCTCCCTTGGAATCTTCCACACCAAACAAATCAAACTGCTGGAAAGACACCAGAGGTTCTTAACGAAAAGGATCACAGGCTTAAAATCAAGAAAAGACTAGAAGCACTGTCCCTCTTATCTAGATCTTATATTCTTCTCAGAGGAGACTTTGCTTTGCTTTAGGATCCCTTGTACTTTCATAAATCAAACAGTCCTTTTAATAGCAGAATAAGGTTCTAAACCTGCTTCAGCATATTAGTAATACTATATGGTAAGACAGATTCATTACTCAGTGTGTCCTCACCTCAGGAATAGTCTCCCTGCAGATAAAACAATTTGATACACTATTGTCTGTCAAACAGGACTTGGATAATTTAATGGTTATTCATGAATTCACCCCAGGCATGACTAGCTCAGCCTTACTCGTGAAAGAAGGTACAGTTTGTGGTGGGAACTGGGTAGGCATAATGGTTACAAGACTCTCTAGCCTTGAACATCCTGTGATGTCACCATGTGTATGAGTCTCTCTTTGCATATTGTGTTTTATATATCTTGCCACTGTTTTACCTGGGATTCTACTAAAAATGTTATCTTCCCAGCTGTATATTCCTGGTTAAAAAAATTAAGAAAAGTAAATGTGAGAGGAAATGGAGGTCCTGGTAAAAGCCTCGCTGACACAGGGAAGACATGCAGGCTCCACGTATGAAGTTTCCCAGCTGTCAACCAAACTGATGAGCCAGGGCTGTCTGGTACACCCTCTGACACCTATGATGTATTTTCTTCTTTTTTTATGTAATCACATTTTATTGTGCCTTTTAGTGTTTTCTCTATTTTCTCTAGAGTTGCTGAACGATTCTCTCATAGGTTCATAGATTAGTACTAGGCTAACAGCCCTTCTAGGCCATTTTAAGCCTAGCCAATTACCCCATGTGAGAACCAAACCCTGTACCTTGTAACTGTAAGGTAAACACCTTAACCATTATGCCAGCCTTGCACCCGTAGTGTTGCATATTTGCTTGGATGAATTACATCTAGCTTGTATTTTGGAAATTGTTTATTAATGAACTATATTGAAATTTTGTGGGTTTTTTTAATCCTAGTCTTCCACCTTAAATTGACCTGGTCCAGCTGAACATCTTTGTCACCAAAACAAAAAAATGTAAAATGGCTGAGGTATTTAACATCCATTTGCCATAAATATTTTATTATAGTAGGGTAATAGGTTGCTAAACCATGTATGCCTGAATGCGTCTGATATAATGAGTAATTTATCTAGTCCTTTGTGAGTCACAAGACACTACACTGTAAAGCATTCTTTAAATCAGTGAACAGAAACAGGACAGTAATGCCAGCCATTAGGGAATGAGATGTAACTTAAAAACTGTTGTTGAGTAAAAAGAAAGATTCTGGGTAAAGAGAACCTAATGGTTGGAGTGCTTGGTTTTGTTTATTGGACAATCTAGCCTTTTTTGATCCAGAGAAATACTCTTAATTTTAGTTTGAGCAGGCATTTGGTGTCATCTTTTTTCAGGATTTAGTGTCCCTACTGATGTGTTCCACAAATCACTAGACTTTTTAAAATTTGACTATATTTCTTTATCCATCTATACACACTAGGCACAAGCTCCTCTTTTTCAGGGACAACCAGAAAATACTGTCTGTGTAAGAGAATTGCCCAGAGTGATCTAGTAGTATGTAAATGGAGAATGAGTGAATCAAACCGAGGACTGTAGGATAAGTAAGCAATAATATCCAACAACATGAGAGTAATTGGAGAAGTGATACCTGCCCAGTGGTGCTGTAAGGCATGATGACCCAGGAGTAGAGCCTCTCCACCCCTGGAAAGGTGTTATTTCCTCAATAACACACACCCTGGAGGAAACTGTTGCACTTAGAGAATGGACTATGTGTTAAATTGTTTTGTATTTGTTTTCTTTTTTATTGCTATATGCTTTTATATTTTTTGATGTAAAATAGTTCCTCCTTAATGTTTCAAGCTCGCAGTGGCATATGTAATTTTGTATTTTACATTCAAAGTATGTTATTTGAGCATTTAATGTCTATACACACACACACACACACACACACACACACACACACACACACACACACACACACACAAATATAGAAGCACACACTGACATACTGGCAGTCTTATGGGTAAAAGTAAAACACGCACACACTTCCAGTAGTTACATCCATTTTGTAGAGTGAATACATCTCAGATGTCTCCTTATGAGCAAATGAATGAAAAAAAAAGTCATGGAAAACAAGGCATTGCATCTCTCCTGCCCACCTTTACTGTCCCTCATTTTGCCATATGGTGATGTTCTGTTCCTCATGGAATGATTATTTTTCTGGGGTCTATATCACTTCATCGAACTCAATAATCATTGATCCCTATTCGTCGAATGTTCATTCACTGAACGATCTTTACAGTGAAACTGTTTACCAGGGTAAGTAACCAGTGGACAAACCTACCAAGCACAACAAAAACTGCATATTTAAAACCCACCCGGATGGGAGGGTGCTACCCCCACGCACACACACACACACACACACACACACACACACACACACACACACACACACCCTAACTAAATATACCAACTCCAAGATTGCACTACAGTGGGGAAAAGAGCAAATTCTCAATAATGGCCCACTGGATACTTACCGTGGGAAAAAGTTCACTGAAACAATAGCTCGACTAATGAAGACTTCGACAAATAGGGTTTGAAGAAGAGGTGTTTGGTGGTTAGTGAGTTTGATAAAGTGAAGTAGACCCATTTTTCTGGTATTAAAGTCAGTCAATAATGACAGACGAGTTTCATATTTCTTATTCTTTAATGAATTTGTGCTGATGGACTGCACACAAACACACCAATTTTTAATTTACTTCTTTTTAAATGTTATGCTTACTAAGCAGCAAAAGTTGTGTTTAGTGAGCATAAAAAAAATGGGGTCCATTTACTTTTATTTTTGTCTGAGCTTTACAGCAGCCTAATGTACTCGTCCGAAGCCGCAGACTTGTTTTTCAGTGGGAATTACCTGTACATTAACACCCTGCTGAAGAGTTTCTGTTCCTCAGTCAGGGTAAAATGTGCACTGTGATCATTCTCTGAAGCGTATTAACATCTCATAACCACAACATTCCACCACCAGCATATCTTGACTTTGTTCAGAGAGAAGGAATTAGTAAAATCTGTTTCCTAGACAAAGATCAAATGTATTTTTTGCCTAGGCTGTATTATCTAGTAATATCTGTTCCAAAGAGTGTATGTACTCTGTGTGTTTAATGTCATTTGTATGAACTGCAGTTTGTGAATACTTTATCTGTTGGCAATGTTCTTTTTCATTTTATTATGGCTGTACAAATATTTGCATAGGTTGACACGGTATGAGGTGAAGCCAGTTTTTTACTTCGTTGAAATGCCATTCTTTTATTTGGCTCTGCAACCATATTATGTCAATGTGGAGCTTTTCTCCCTGAGCCTCTACTCAAAATGGGATATTATCCCAGCTGGACTTTCCAGTAAACAAATGTCAAATATATAATTAACCCTCTGCACTAACCACCTGGACTTTTCAGCTATTAAACTGATTCATTTTAAAATGTTCATGAAACTGTGTGTCAGTTTAGTGCAGAGGATTAAGGCTGTGACATACTTAAGAGCTACACCTTGGGGTATTTGCACAGTGCATGACTAGAACTCATTCCTGATTCTCAACCAGGCTGACATCATAAGTAATAAATGTTATGCTGCCCTCTAGTGGATTAATAGATGAAAGCCATCACCAAGTTTTTTTCTGAAGGAGCAGTTGTTATTTAAAACGGAGAAGGCTTTAATGGAGTTTTACCCTGCAGTGAATGTCGGTAAGAAAGTTTACATCTTTAATTATTCTGCTGTTATGTTCAGCAGGAGCATGCATTTATGAAACATGCAGTACATGAAAACAAACACTGACCTGTTTACTAAAAATTTTAACAGAAGATGTCACGCGGTGTGCACTGAAGAGTATTTCCAGAGTTCAGTCTCTTTAGGTTCATAGGTGTGTACTAGGCCAATGGCCTTGGAGCCTTTACAAGCCTAGCCCATAGGATTATCCTGGCATCGTACCACCCAACATTAGTTCCCAGGGTCTCTGTTGAGTAGAGCCACTGGAGTGATCCCCGGGATGAATTTTCTATTTCCCATCCACTCATCAAGATTTCTCTTGAAGAGGGCCAGTGAGGTGCTCTATTTGACATGTATGGGAAGTCTATTTCATAGCATGGGCAGTCTCTGCGTTATGAACCTGTCCCTCCAGCATGTTCTGTTGATTGTAGTAATCAGATTGAGGTCTCTGGAGTGTGTGGTGTGGAGGGATTGGGATTTCATTAGATGTAGCATTTCTAACGGAGCTGTGTCAGACATGGCTTTGCAAGTCAGGCAGAGATTGTTTCTAAGTAGGCGATATGAGACGGTGAATAGTTGGAATTTCTGAGTCTGTCCATATAGGACAACTGTTTAAGGCCTAGGATCATCTTTGTGAGGTACTTTTGTGGCCTTTCCCATTGTTGCAGGTGTCTAGTGAGGTACATGCCAAAAGGGGCATTGTACTCGATGATTGACCTAATGAGGGAAGAGTAGAGGGAGACAATGATCTCTTTCTTACTGGATACAAAACCCTTAGTAATGAGATGTGCCGCATAGAAGGACTTTCTGACCACAGTGGCAATGTGGTGGTCAAAAGAGAGGTTGCTGTCAACTTGTGTTCCCAGATCTCTTATAACGCCTTCTGTGTTCAGTGGACTACCATAGATGTGGTAATTCATGGTAACCGGGTTTTTCCCAAAGGGGGTGACGACACATCTTTTTAGTATTGGGGTTAAGGCCATGGTTCTGACACCAGTCATTGGTCTCAGTGAGGCCTTTCTGCAGGATGTCAACATCACTTGGGGAGTTAATAATAGCTCCCAACTTGCAATTGTCTGCGAACTTTGTAAGCCAGAGTCCCTTCATTTTGGCCTGGACTTCAGAGAAGTAGATACTAAACAGGCGAGGACCCAGTACCAAACCCTTTGGGACTTCAATCGTGACTGGTCGGCAGTCTGACTTGGAGTCAGCGACTTTCATGCTGTGGGTTCTATCTGTGATCCAGTTTGCAACCCACCTAGTGATATAGGGGTTGTTGCCTACCTTAGGGTGTTCTTCTGTGATTCTTGAGTGGAGAATCCACAGCTCTGGTGACTGACTCAAAGAAGTCGACCAGTTTGAGCAGGCATGATCTACCTTTCACAAAACCAAACTGTGTGGGATCCAGAGTTTGTAGATTCCATATATCCTTGTTTATTAGGTCCATGATGATGCATTTCATAGCATTCCATAGCTTTGCATATCAGATTTGTCAGGCTAATAGGTTCATAGGTTCATAGGTTCATACTAGGCTATCTGCCCTAGGGCCTTTATAAGCCTAGCCAGAATGTGTTTGGCTTTCGCCACCCATTTTAAATTTATTTTGCTATGCCCTTTTTCGAGGTTAGTATACTGTGCCTCTGTCTAACAATGACACAGAAGTGATACCCAGGGTAAACCTACAATCTCCCATCCACTCATCAAGATTCCTCTTGAAGAGAGTCAATGAGGGACTCTGCCTAACCTGGACTGGGATTTTATTCCAGAGTGAAGGGAGCCTCTGGGTTATGAATCTGTCCCTCCAGCATGTCCTATTTATTTCAGTGCTGAGGTTCAAGTCTCTCGAGCGCGTAGCTCGATGGGATTTGGATTTTCTGGGCGATAGTTCCCAGTGTCTGTAGTTGCTCCTCCTTTGTGGAGAAGGATGAGTGTAGCAGTGCACCATTCGGTAGGAACAAAGCTTGAGGTGAGGTTGTAACTGAACAGGGCACACAGGTGTGGTGCCAGTTCACTCTGTAGTTTATGTAGAACACAGCCAGGGATATTATCAGGTCCCATAGAAGCTGTATTCTTGGCCTTGGACAGTGCTTTTTTAACCTGTGCAATAGTAATACTGGCAATCTATTGGTATTGTGATTGGTCCTTTGGGCGGGGGTAAAGTTGGTACTGAATTTGTTGGCCAGTATATTGGCAGTATCTGTTGGCTCGGTATAGGAGGTACCATTGTGCAGTAACTCAGAGCAAATCTGGGTATTGCCATGGAGATTCTTTACATACTATAGAAGGTCTTGTGGTTGTCTTTACTATCTGCTGCAATTCTGTTTTCATAGCAAGCTTTACAGGACTTGATGAGGGATCTCAACTTTTTTTTAGGCTAATAAAGGAGTTTTTCCAGTCTTGGGACTTCACCTTATTTTGCATCAGTTTCTTCCTTCTGATGTAGAGTTTGTTTATAGCAGGGGACCATCAGATTTACTTCATTTTTTTGAAAGAGAGTGTCTTGGTTCTATTGGGTATGGTGAGATCCATGCATTTGTGTATGTGTTTGTACAGTGCACTGGTGTATGGCTTGGTGGTCATGCAACTATTCTCCATTTGCATGAGTGCCATGAAGTTAGCCACCTCTGTTTTTAGGAGCTTTGGAGAAGCTTATCATGGTGGTTATCTTTGTGTGTGTGTGGGGGAGGGGGGTAGATGTGGATTTCTAAAGTGATTAGTTTGTGGTCGGATCTAACTAGGAGTTGACTATTGGTGTAGAGCAATGGTCACTCATGTTAGTAATGACCAGGTCAAGGATGTTGCTGCCTCTAGTGGGGGTAAGAATGAGCTGGTCCAGGGACCAGAGTACCAAACTGTTTGTTATACTGTGACCTACAAAGCTTGAAAGACATTAGCTTAAACTTTGATATTTCTGTGAGCACAACAATTTTATTTTGACCACTAATGATTAAATTCTAATGCAAGTTATGGAATTCTGGTGAACAGTAGACATTTTCGGTGTAATTGTTTACAAGCTCCACTCTCTTCCCATTGACAGTTTATCTATGCCTGGATAGGGATTGTCTTTTTTACTTTTCTTTCTTTACAAAGATACTTGCTAGTGGAAAGTTGTATGTGTTAAAATAACCATCGCTCATGCACTCATAGTCGCTTCTGTAAGGTGATTCCTGCACGAACAGTCACATCACTGGGAAATAGATGGACTTAATGGCCATTGGTTTCAAAATGCTTAATATTTCCATGAAGCTTTTCAACAGGTATTTTTTAGATTCTGCTGGATTCCTTTTGCTACTTGGACTTGTTTTTGCCAGACTGTAAGACTGTGTTAGCTGCTACCAAAATTGATACGCTAATCAGAGTTAACAATTTTTGCCAACATTGAAGCTGTTTTTTTTTCCTTGTTAGTGACTAGGAAGATGTCTTCTGGCACACCGGTTTTAAAGGCTATCTCTCTCAGGTGGGTCTATGTCATATAATCAAACTTCAAAAATTTCGAACACCATATGTTCGAATTTGGAAGTTCAAAATATGACAACAACGAAACCTCAGAACAGCTAATTTTTCCCAGGGAAAACATTTGCTCTTCCAAAAAAACACACACACAACACAAGCATACCAAAAACCTAATAAACCTACACTACACCTTATATACACAACTATCTATGCACTAACCTTAACCCAAGCCCTAACCCTAAGGTCCGTCACTATCGCACACTTACCTTCACCCTAACCCTAAAATCTGTCACTATCGCACACTTACCTTACCTATGTCCTAACCCTAAAGTCTGTCACTATTGCACACTTACCTTACCCGTGTCCTAACCCTAAAGTCCGTCACTATCACACACTTAACTTACCCACGCCCTACCCCTAAAGTCCGTCACTATCGCACACTTACCTTACCCGCGCCCTAACCCTAAAGTCTGTCACTATCGCACATTTACCTTACCCGCGCCCTAAACCTAAAGTCCGTCACTATCACACACTTACCTTATCCGCACCCTAACCCTAATGTCTGTCACTTTCGTACACTTACCTTACCCGCACCCTAACCCCAACATCCATCACACTCACACACTTACCTTAACCCGATCTGTAACTTTCGCACCACGGTACTGAAAATGTCGAAGCCGCGGAAACCGCCAACCGAATTCTTACCCTGGGAAAGAATTTGAATTTCCACGGCTTCAGCATTTCTATTTTTTGAACTTCCCCATTCGATCTTCCAATACTCAACATTTAGGACTGTTGATTAAATGATAGGTACCCTCTCAAGCAATATGCATGTATAATTTATACAAAGTTTGCACACTTTCATTGGACACTGCACCACATTCTGATTTTCACATTTGATCAGTCAGTGCTCAAATTATTACAGTGCATAATGTGTTGAAGCTAACATTTCACTTGCTTATAATAAATGATGACTCAGAGAGCATCCATGATGTATGTACAACACACCATAAAAAGGCTTAGTCACAAATCATTTAACAAGGTTCCTTATATGGATCTACATACTGTGTACCTGAAGAAGACTTAATACTCATAGCCGCTTCTGTAAGGTGATTCCTGCATGAACAGTCACATCACTGGGAAATAGATGGACTTAATGGCCATTGGTTTCAAAATGCTTAATATTTCCATGAAGCTTTTCAACAGGTATTTTTTAGATTCTGCTGGATTCCTTTTGCTACTTGGACTTGTTTTTGCCAGACTGTAAGACTGTGTTAGCTGCCACCAAAATTGATACGCTAATCAGAGTTAACAATTTTTGCCAACATTGAAGCAGTTTTTTTTTCCTTGTTAGTGACTAGGAAGATGTCTTCTGGCACACCGGTTTTAAAGGCTATCTCTCTCAGGTGGGTCTATGTCATATAATCAAACTTCAGAAATTTCGAACACCATATGTTCGAATTTGGAAGTTCAAAATATGACAACAACGAAACCTCAGAACAGCTAATTTTTCCCAGGGAAAACATTTGCTCTTCCAAAAAAACACACACAACACAAGCATACCAAAAACCTAATAAACCTACACTACACCTTATATACACAACTATCTATGCACTAACCTTAACCCAAGCCCTAACCCTAAGGTCCGTCACTATCGCACACTTACCTTCACCCTAACCCTAAAATCTGTCACTATCGCACACTTACCTTACCTATGTCCTAACCCTAAAGTCTGTCACTATTGCACACTTACCTTACCCGCGTCCTAACCCTAAAGTCCGTCACTATCACACACTTACCTTACCCACGCCCTAACGTCCGTCACTATCGCACACTTACCTTACCCGCGCCCTAACCCTAAAGTCTGTCACTATCGCACATTTACCTTACCCGCGCCCTAACCCTAAAGTCCGTCACTATCACACACTTACCTTGTCCACGCCCTAACCCTAATGTCTGTCACTTTCGTACACTTACCTTACCCGCACCCTAACCCCAACATCCAACATTCACTAATAACTTACCATTAACCCCCTGAAAAGTTTTTTTCTAATCATGAATTTTCCTATAGCCATCAGCACTGTGGCAGACAAGGATAAAGGTATGACTATGCCTCATGTGATTGGAGTTTGACTAGTGGTGCTGGTGACTTTAAGAGCTGGCCAGGAAAGGCTGGGAGTGACTGGCCACTGTTGACTTGCCCATGGAAGTAACCATTTGACCATCAGGACCAGCTCCTTTGTCTTTCCTGACTTTATCTAAAAAATAGTAAACCAGCTGTTTAGTTACTTTTGGCCATCTTGGCATACATCCACTAAAAAGAGCTCTGGTATTACGTCATTAACAGCAGTCTCTGAAAAAAAAATTCAGAAAATATGCAACCAATTTTACTGTTGTCTGTTATTAATTTGTCTGCCCCCTTATAGGGTGCAGTATTAGTAGCTCCTTTAGTAGAACATCTAACATGCCTGTATAATGCCTTCCTGATGTCATCTGTGTGCATAGTTGGTATTGTTGGGCTAATTTTGCTTTTCTAACTTTAGTCCTCATAAAAGTTCACTTATTTTTACATTTTTCCTTTTGAATTCTCTGAGACATCTTGACTATATTGCCCAATAATGCTTCTTTCTTTCCTCTTTCCGAGTTTCTGAACATTTGTATTGAAACGGGAATGAGCAGATTTATTTTTTAAATGTCTTAGAGCAAGAAATCTGGACAAAGCCAGAAATAAAAGTGGTACAAAGGCCCAAAAACAGAGACAATTTTTAAATATAGCTCTTACATACTTAGAAAGTTGATATAATAACAGGTTTTCCATTAGCATGAATTTTCTGAAGGGCATGAAGTCTGAAACTCAAATGTGTGTCATTATTTTCTAACTTTAATCTTTAATGATTTGCTACTAATTTGCCAGAGAACCACAATTTTATGAAAAGCAGACCAAAAATATGAGGCAAAAATCTGGCCACTCTGCGAAAATCTGTACAGTTGAGAGGTATCACAGGAAACATTTGTCAATTACTCCATTGCCTTTATTATAGAAGCATTTCCAACAGTCAGTAATAGATATAAACTACTTCAGAAAAAAAATTCAATAATAGATAGTCGTTTCATTTTATTTCATTAGTCCCATCTATTTAAATCATCCTGAATTTTGCATATGTGGCCTGATAGCACTTTTTATCCTGTCATACTCCTGACATCCTTTTTAGCTTTGTTTATTACCATTTTTCAGGAGCTGCTGCCATGTTCTGACTTATTTGGTGCAGGCAAAGGCTTGGTGTTATTGAGTAGTAACATGTCTGGGTGTGACGGCAGAAAAGGTCAATGATGTTTTGCTACCTTATAAAAACTACAGCCATCTGTGTGTAGCCATGCTGGGCCAGGTACTCATATTGCCCCTTATTCAGTGACTTGGGTGTGATGAATGTATCCCAGCTGATATGAGGTGCACTATAATCTAAAGCTATTACTGAATATAATTCTTCTTCAATATGTGAAGGAAGTCTGGCACAGCAATCCTTAACTTTAGTTGAACCCATATTTGAAGTTTTGTAAAATATTATAACTGACACTTTATTCATATCGGTAGTTATATTGACTCCTAAAAGTCCTGCCCTCATGGTATAAAATTATATTCTTGCTTGATGTAAATGAAGTCCTCCATCACCCCTTCCAGTTTTAAGAGACCTATAATTATGGTAACCTATAGATCCAGAGGTGGAGGAAGATGGATTTCTTGACCTAAAAAAGTTTGTTTCTACATCTGTATCTCTCGCAGTTCAGTAATTATACTGTGTAAGACCAGGAGTTTCTTAAACTATGCATAGTCATTTTGGTTTCCTTGCATTTTTCCTATTGGATGAGACTGTGGATAACTATAATGCCACCTCCCTTACATGGCTCAACTCCAATGCTTGTCTAAGGAAGTGAAGAGGAAAGACCAGACCACTTGTGTAAATCACAACTGACATCATTAAGCAAATAGTTGTAATGAATAAATTATGTAAGACCTTCCATAAGCTGAGAACAGTTAGTACTGTTAATGCTTGACATAAAGTCAGGAATCGCACAAAAATGTGATTATAAAAAGTAGGAAAATGGAGTGTTTCCTAGTATATGAGGAAGAAAGTATCAACAATCCTAAACTTTTCTTTAATTCTGTTTTCATGCTTGCAGCGAGCCCATCAACTACTGCCTAGTGCTTCTTCTTGATCACCGGGCCTTCACAGCTGATTTTAAATCCATCCAAGTCTAGGGGCTGCCAGTCCACCCCCATACAAGTGGGTGAGTTCATTATGAAGCTGGTTAAAGGAGGCAGAAAGGAAATCAGAGTTCCTGTTATGATGTTGTCTGAACAGCTCATACAGATTTTTGATTGATGTCCTATTTCCCCTAGCATGCTGGTCACCACTCAAAGATGGGTGTGCTTGTGGGCATGGTAAGAGGTCTGTCCATCTCCATGGATGACATATCCCCCGGTGGCTATCACCAGCCCTGTTGCAAGCTAACAGCTTTATAATCTATTTCTTAGTGTTCATCAGGCATCATAACATAAGAGACACCACAAATATGATCCACCTCCCTTTCTCTGAGAGAGATTAGCAGTCATAAACATTGCTGTTCCGCTCTTGCACCAGTTGTCTTCTCCAGTGCTGTCCAAAACAACTTTGGTGTAGATTGAAGAAATGCAAAGCAGGATGAAAATGTCCAACTCCTAAATAAGTTCCTAAGCAGTTTGAGATATTGTATGTATCAGATATAAGACTGAACCTCCAAACCTAACCAACTATATGACTGTAAGGACCAACAAAAACTTTAACCTGGAAAGCTTTCAAACTGAACTTTCAGCCTGTGACTGGACACAACTCAAACATCTCACATTAGATGATGCAGTCAAATACTTTAACACAAAATTCTTAACCATTCTAGATTGCCATACCCCTATGCGTAAAATTAGAACTAGAACTAAAACTAAACCAGCCCCATGGCTCACTAAAACTACCAAACAAAAAAATCTGCAAAGAAATAAACTATGGGCCAACTGGCAGGCATCAAAAAGCCCTTCAGATCACCTAAGGTCTATGCAGCTAAGAAATGAAACTAAAAAAGCAATAGTGTCTGATAAAAGGAACTACTACGGCCACCTTCAACAAGCCCACCAGAAAAATACACAAAATTTCTGGCAAGGCATAAATAACCTCCTACACCCAGGACACTCTTGCACTCCCACTCCCTCTGGCTCTAATCATAATAACCCTACCCAAATAGCGAACTCATTTAACGCTTTCTTTACAGAAGCCATTAAATCCCTGGCCAACCAGCTATCTCCTAGCATCACATGCTCCACTGCCACCACCAATAACTCTCTTCTATTTCATTTTCAACCAGTTCCCAAATCGCTCGTCTGTAAACGTATCCACCAGCTTAAACCCACCACACCCTCTGCAGATCAACTACCTGCAGAATACCTGCAAAAATCAGCTAAAGTAATAGCTTACCCCATACCCATCCTCATTAATAGAACAATAACTGAAGGATGCATCCCATCCATCTGGAAAGTCTCCCACATTATCCCCCTGCACAAAGGCGGCACTTCCAAGGACCTTTCCAACTACAGGCCCATAGCCATATTATCCCCTGTGGCAAAGATAATGGAGAAATGTATTCACAGGCAAATTTTAACCCATCTACTTGAAAAAAATCTACTAGCCAACTGTCAACATGGTTTTAGACCATTTCATAGCACCACCTCTGCTCTTTTATCCTTTTCTGATCATATTAATAGAAATCTTAATAATGACACCCTATCCTCAGCCCTCTTTATTGATCTGTCGAAAGCTTTTGACATGGTCAACCATTACCTCCTCATAAACACTCTCAGAAACCTGTCATTGGATGATCTTGCTATTCAGTGGTTCCAATCCTACTTAAATAATAGAAAACAGGCTGTACTATGGGCAAATACCTTATCTTCCCCACCTTCTAGTTACCCTAGGAGTCCCACAAGGATCCATATTGGGACCTTTACTTTTCTCCATCTTTACAATTGACCTCCATTCTGTAATCCCACAAGCTACCTGCATCCAATACTCAGATGACTCTACATTTATATGCTCTGCTACTTTCCCATCAGAACTTCAATCCCTAACCCAAAAGACCTTTAACACAGTTGAAAATTGGCTCCTGCATTGAAGTTTTATCTTAAACCCAAAAAAAACAAAAATGCTTCTATTCACACCCACCCGTAGAAGCTCCCCACTTAACTTTACCGTAACCTCTAGTAACGGAACCATTATATCTTCTGATACTACCACTAAACTACTTGGGGTTCTAATTAATAATCTTTCTTATGAGCCTCACATCAATAACACTATAAAAACAGTTAATAAAAAATTAGGTTCCCTCTATAGGATCAAACCCTTTCTGACTCCATTAGCCAGAATTACCATTGCCCGCACCCACCTTATATCTACTCTGCTTTATGCCTCTCCCATCTATACCAAATTATGTAAAAGTGCTCTGAATAAGCTGACTACCTCGTACAACAATATTGCCAGATTTGCTGCAGGGTCCTCCTATAGAACCCATCATTGTATCAATTTGAATCAACTAGACTGGCTTGAATTGCCAAACCTAATATTATTCAATCAAATAATTGTAACCCACAAGATCCTGTACCACCCACAAAATACTTCTATACTCACTTCCGTGGTCACCCCCTATAATAATCTCAAAATCCTTCGTTCATCTAACAAACTACTAGTACAAATATCTAAATCCAATAACTCAGCAGGGGACACTCTGTTCTCTAATACAGTGGGTAAAACCTGGAACAGTCTCCCCAATCACCTAACCTCACTATCCTCAGTTAACCTATTTAAAAGTAAACTTAAACCTTACCTCAAATCACACTGGCTATGCCCCTGTACTAACCCAGATTAAACAACTTCACCTACCCATTATAACATAATTTTTATCACTTATCTTATTGAGGGCATATACCTATGTATATAGTGTCTGTCTTATCAACTGAACCAGCCTACTTTTTAAGGACCTGTGTGTAAATTTTATAGTATGAGTGTGTTCAAGTACTGCTTATAAAGTACATTCCCTACATTTCTCATTTTTTGACATGTTTTGTGTGACTTTCTAATTAATAGTTCAAATGTCTTTTGTAAATATCATTGTCCTTATGTATTGGTTGTTTAACTTGTGGAGCTTTTCTCCCCGGGCCTCTACTGAAAATGGACATATATCCAGTTGGACTAGCCCGATCAACAAATGTAAAATAAAATAAAATAAAAAATAAATAAATGGTGCCAAAATCTGCATAAACTATTCACTACTTTCTGGCCATCCAATAATTATTTCACTCTAAGGACTCCAGCCTGTTCTCCAAGGGGTTATTAGTAAGATGTTGCAAACCTCTGCTCACTAGCAGTAGACAATCCCATAGCTAAGTTTTCTCAAACTAGTTTCTCCATTTCTCATCTATTCTTTGGTCATTCTTGCGACACCCCACCACTGGCCTAGTAATCAAAGAGCCACAATCCTCACCACTGGCAACAGTGGGGGATGTACACACTGGGAAGATGACAAGTGCACACACAGTAAAGTGCAAATGTTCATCGTGTTTCACTGTTGCAGTCATTACTCTTGGGTTATCCTGCTGGGAGGCTGCCCTCGGTCGGCCAGAATTCCAAAGTCTAGGTCCGGTGTCGGTTGCTGTCACCTCTTCCCTGACGTCAGTGCACCAGGGGTATAAAAGATGCAGCCGACACCATTTTCTTCAGTCTTTCTTGCTGCGCGGTGCCCGAAGCAAAAGCAGTTCGCAAGTGCCGGTCGGCCGACTCCTGAGATTTTCAAATCCGAATTTCAGAACCAAAGTCTTCATTAAAGCTAAGTACCCCATTGGGGAAACTTTTTTCTTGCTCCAGACCGATGTCAGAAAAAGTTAACAATTGTATTTCTTGTGGGAAGCAAATACCTCATAAGGATTTTCACTCTTACTGTATTCCTTGCCTAGGCCCTGATCACAATGTTGCTAGCTGTCGGTTTTGTGCTAGATTTAACCAACGCACTATTAAGCGTCGGTTTGATTTTGCATTTCATTACTTTGGCCGAAGATTTAATTATATAATGCCATCAGAGCAGCCAACAACCGGAGTTTACAAAAAAAGCGCAAGGACAAGGAAAAGGATAGGCATCCGAGGTCCAAAACCGATGACGAGGCCTTGGCTAGGCCAGTCGCCAGTTCTCAGTGAGGCGCTTTCACAGCCCCCGGTGCCCGCTACCTCAGAGCCACAGGCTGCTTCCGACTTCCACGTGGAGCCGACTGGGCCTCTGGATACTCAAGGTATTGGACACTCGGAAATCATTCCCGCAGATGGGTCCGGAGCCGCTGAGCAGGCATCAGCTTCTGAGGGTGTCTTCAGACCTACACAACTATATATTAAGCCATCTTCAGCTTCAAAGACTAAAGCAGCTCTAAAGACAAAGAAACAAGTACAGCGTTCTTCTACTCAGACTTCCATGCCTAAAAAACAGATGCTCAAAATGGCCGAAGACCTAATTACTTTGATCAGGGGCTCCCATCCCCCTCCTGATAAGAGGCCTAGGCAAGAGACAGAGTATGATTCTTCTGATCAGGTTTCTATTTCCTCTGATTCCTCTTCTGAACAGGATTACTCCATGCTTCCCTATGAGGATTCTGATGCTGAAGAATCCATTCTTTCAGCCTCTCCTCCTGAGGATTATTCTTTTGGGGAAACCCTGCATACCATGAGGGAGCATTTCCACTGGGAGAGCCAAGATTATTCTGAATCTAAGAAAAGGCTCAGAGACTTTCTGCTACTTCCTCAGCACAGACCCTTTGCTATTCCACCTGTCCTGGATATTGTAGATGATGTATTTACAGAGTCTGGCCTGTCCCCTGACTCTTTACCCCCTGCACCTGCTAAGCCAGACAGGTACTACAGGGTCCCGGATTCTCATAAATTCCTATATAAAAACCCCGCTGCTGACCCAGAAACTATATCTCAGGGTCCCAAAGGGGTTAAAGCTTCCACTGCAAAAAACCCTGTCCCCTCTGATAGGGATTCTAGGGCTGTAGACAGATGGGGGAAAAAAGTCTACACTTCTGCTACCTTGGCTGTAAGGGCTTTAAATTGTCAGTTTCATATCCTTAAATATCAGCAATATTTAATGTCGCTGTTTAAACAGAATATGTTGACAAATACTGAATGTTCAGAGAACAAGAAATTGCAGGATTTATTGCATGCAGCTGAACAAGTGGGAAAGCATACTTTGCAATGTGGTTATGATTCACTGGAGGCCTCTTGCAGGGCCGCTGTTACAGGTTCTGTTATTAGAAGGCATGCTTGGTTAAAGGAACAGAATCTGCCTGATCATGTTAAAGCAAAATTATTAGATGCACCATTGCAGCATGATACTTTGTTTGGTACTAAAGCAGAAGAAAATGGAGGATAAAGCAAAATCCATGCAGACAGTCAATGATTTCTTACAGGTACAGCCACCTAGGTTTAGCAGGAATTGGCCTTCTAAAAATTGGTCCTTTCCATTGTCAGACAGACCACAAAGAGGCAGATACAGGCATCCCAGAGGCAGATCTCAGCCCCAAGGCTCATACAGGCCTAAACAATGGGGTGCTCCTACCTCCAAAACTGGAGAAGACAAATCACAACCTTACAGGAAACAGTCCCAATGACTTTCCTCTGCCAGATCCAAGCACTTTTCTTTTGGTAGCCCCCTTAGGGGGGAAAACTAGCACTTTTTTCATCAAATTGGCAAATGGTTACCCAAGACAAATGGGTCCTGAACATAGTTTCTCAAGGCTACAGGTTCCATTTTCACACTCTACCAAGGTCAAAAGGTATGCCAGACCTGCCACACAATCAATGGGCAGAGGCACAAAAACAAATTACAGCCCTCACGGACATGAGGGCCATTCAGCAAGTACCACAACAAGAGCAGGGGCAAGGATTTTACTCCAGACTTTTCCTAGTACCCAGAAAGGACAGAACCTGGAGACCAATACTGGGCCTGTCTATACTAAATATGTTTCTGGAAGTTCCAAAATTCAAGATGTTGACTCTACAGCAGCTACTGCCCATGCTGGGCAAGAAGGCTTGGCTCGTAACTTTGGACCTAAAAGAGGCATACCTGCATGTCCTAATCAGACAATCTTGCAGAAGATACCTCAGATTCATAGCTGGCTCAATGCATTACCAATTCTTTGCACTGCCCTTTGGCTTATCTACTGCGCCCATGGTCTTCACAAAATGCCTGGCACCAGTAATTGCATATATCCCTACTTGGACGACTGCCTAATTCAAGCAGAGAACAAAGACATTCTTCTAAAGCATCTGGCATTTGTAAAAAATTACTAACTGGCCTAGGGTACACAGTAAACGAAAATAAATCAAAACTAGTGCACTCTCAAGAGATAATAGTCCTGGGTGCAAGCTTAAATACAACTGCCCAGATGGTTTATCTCACGCCAGACAAACAAAAGCAACTGACTTCTTACTTCAAGAAATTGGCAACAAAAACCCACTTATTTGCAAGGAAAATCCTGCAGGCCCTGGGTTTCATGGCATCCTGCATTCTATTAATTCCATATGCCAGACTGCAGATGAGGAAACTACAATGGTATCTAAAAAGTGTTTGGACTCAGCATTGCCACAGCCTGGAGGCAGTAATTACACTCATTCCCTGCCTGCAACAGGAGTTTCAATGGTGGGCAGAAGCCTGTCACCACAACAAGGGTCTGCCATTCATTTTACCCATAGCCAGACAGACACTGACAACGGATGCATCAGATTATGCCTGGGGGGCCCATATGGCAGGAAAATGTATTCAGGGCACATGGCCTGCAAACCAGATGCATCTTCACATCAATCAAAAAGAGATGCTAGCTGTTCAAAATGCCCTGGCAGCTTTCAAGGACCTGCTTCATCCAGGACAGCTACTGATAAAGACAGACAATACTACGGTCATGTGGTACATAAACAAGCAGGGAGGTACACATTCCTACCCACTCTGCAGACAAGCAATGACCTTATGGGGGACAGCATTGGCATTCCAAGTTCACCTGCAAGCACAATTCCTGCCAGGAAAAACAAATACTCTGGCAGACGAACTAAGCAGAAATCTCATGGATCCCCACGAATGGAAACTGGATCCACAAGTCTTCAGCATGATAATAAGGAAATGGGGATGCCCAGACATAGATCTATTTGCCTCCCCTCACAACTGCCAATTGCAGAGATTTTGCACAAGGATTTATCACAAGCAAGCATGGAAAGTGGACACCCTATCCTTCAGCTGGAAAAATCTAACAGTGTATGCCTTTCCTCCACTGCCTCTCCTTCCCAGGGTACTCCTAAAGGTCAGACAAGAGAAGCCAAAAATGATACTGATTGCACCAGACTGGCCACGCCAGCACTGGTACCCAGTCCTAAAGAGCTTGTCTCAAGGTCCAGCATGAATATTGCCTCAAACTTCTCACTTGCTGACCCAACAAATCAATCAGATCCTGCACAGCCAACTCAGGACCTTAAATCTGGCAGCATGGCAGATAATGTAGCCATTCAGAACACTCCTCTTTCAAAAGCTGTTATGGATGTTATCTTGGAGGACAGGAGGCCCAGTACCAGAAAATCTTATGCAGAAAAATGGAAGAGATTCTGTGCTTGGAACCAGGAACAAGGCATTGACACGTGTGTACCAAATATCCCTCAGATTTTACAATACCTAACTGAGATGCTGAACAAAGGCCTTTCTTTCTCATCAATTAAGATTCATGCCTCTGCCATTTCAGCCCATTACAATACAGAACCACCTATCTTTTCTCATCCTTTAATAAGGCAGTACCTCAGAGGGGCCAAAAACATTAGGCCTCCAAGGAGAGTACCAATTCCGGCCTGGGACCTCAATTATGTTTTGGAAAAACTCACGCTGCCTTCTTTCAAGCCTGCATCAACAGCAGATATAAAATTCTTATCCTGGAAAACAGCTCTACTCCTAGCAATAACCTCTGCAAGGTGAGTTTTGGGGTTACAAGCACTCATGGCTGTGGAACCTTTTATCATTTTTCATCCAGACAGGGTTTCTCTGAGGACAAACCCTACATTTATGCCTAAGGTGGTCTCCAGTGTGGCCCTTAACCAAACCATTCCCTTGCCTACCTTTTATCCAAATCCACAGAACAAGGGTGAGAAAATTCTGCATTCTTTGGACATACACAGACAGCTACGCTTCTACTTGGACAGAACTAAAGCTTTCAGAAAGACTGAGCAACTTTTAGTGTCATATGCTGCAGGATCACAAGGAAAGGCTATCTCAAAACAGACTATTTATAAATGGATAGGCCATTGCATACGTTTCTTCTACTTTCAACATGGCAAATCAGTGCCTAAGGGCATTAGGTCTCATTCCACCAGAGCAGCAGCCACTTCAGCAGCCTTCCTCAGAGGAGTACTAACCAAAGATATCTTAGAGGCTGCAACTTGGAGTTCAGTGCACACTTTCACAAAGCATTACCACTTAACTCTTTACTCTAAGTCCAGAGCAGGCTTTGCCACTGCAGTTCTGCAGGGCCTCATAGCCTCTCCTAATCCTATTTAGCCCAGCCACCCATCCTCAGCTTTGGGATTCAACCCAAGAGTAATGACTGCAACAGTGAAACTCGATGAACATAGTACAGTTGTGTACCTACCATAAATGTAGATGTTTGAGTGTATTTACTGTTGCAGTCCAGGTTACCCACCATCCCCCTTCTCTTTGCTGGGACTTATCTGCACTTCTCTATTCTATACAACCTTTTTGGTGTATTTGCTTGTAGATAAAGGAAATGTTACTTTTGTGCATGCATTTTTATTGGCATATTTTTTTTTCAGCCTACCAATTTGGGGCACCTGACATCTGGGGCAAGAAAAACTGAAGAAAATGGCGTCAGCTGCATCTTTTATACATCTGGCACACTGACGTCAGGGAAGAGGCGACAGCAACCGATGCCGGACCTAGACTTTGGAATTCTGGCCGACCGAGGGTAGCCTGCCAGCAGGATAACCCAAGAGTAATGATTGCAACAGTGAATACACTCGAACATCTACATTTATGGTAGGTACACAACTGTACTATTCTCTTAAAAGCACACAGAGACCACAGTCAGTCTGGGGCTGGTTTCTCCCTCTTTCTCCATATCCCCAGTAAGACTCCCCACTGGCACATCTATAAGGTTGAGATCTCAGCTGAGTGGCCAAGCCAAGATCTCCAGCACCCTCTCTGTCCAACCAGTGCTTTGTGTCTCTGCCCAAGTTTCAGACACACACACACACTTTGAGATTTGATTTATACATACACACACACACACACACTTGGGAAAGGCTGGCACAGGTTTACTAGATATACCCCCTTCTGCCCAAACTGTAAGGTAGTTTTGACTGCCACCAGTCACTATTTATCAGCTACTTTAACGCCCTTACCAAAGGGTGTCCAATCTTACTGTATAATGTTACTATTAATCCAAGTGGTAGTTTGACCAAGAACAAGACTATTAGGAGTGGCTGGTGGCAATCAAAACTACCTTATAGTCTGGGCAGAAGGAGGCATAGGTAGTAAACCTATGCCAGCCTTTCTCAGGTGTGTGTGTATAAATCAAATCTCAAAAAGTGTGCGTGTCAGCTACTTGTTCTGGGACATGAAGCAATGGTTGTTTAGAGAGGGTGCTGGAGGTCTTGGCTTGGACACTCAGCTGTCCCCCACTGTTACCAGTGGTGAGGACTGAGGATCCTTGATTACTGGGCCAGTGGTGGGGCATCACAATTGTTATCAACAAATGTATTCCAGCAAAGCATATCCCTTTCCTTTGGAAATCTGCAGCCATTGTTCTACTGCAGAAGTGTTGTGCGTCAGCTACAGTCAGCAACTACCTTCTTGCTGTCCTCTTCTCAAAAACTGCATCACATAGGTGCCAATAACATACATTCTGATTTCCAGCATAGTTTCCATAATAGATATATTACTTGGATAACTGTAATGAGAACTATGTATACTAAACTCAGTCCTGGTAATTTTGTAAAAATGTATCCCACTCTTTTACACCACCAGCTTCTCCCTTCTTTTCTTTGTCACTGCTCAGGGAATATTCTCTATGGAGGTTTAGTCCAGTGGTTTTTCAGATGCCAGAAGGGACAAAACCCAGCAGTCAAAACATTTAAAATTCAGATATCCCATCTTGAGGACTCACAGGGCTCTGTGCTTGGCCCACTTGTTAAATGACTTGTAGAGCTGTTTCCACCATTTGTAATGTCCTGACCTGCCTCATCTGCTACTTTGTCCACTTAAGTCTGAAGAATAATTTCAGCTGTATGCTGATCTTGTTGTTGGCTTTTTCTGAGTTGCACCTCAATGTCAGTAAAACTAGATGTTTGCTGTTCCACAGTCATTTGGAGTACTTGCCTCAAAACTTAGACCTCACTGTGCACTATTTGATTAAGACAGATTAATATTAATTAGATTAATAAAGGGAATGTCTCAGTTCAGTCTTATTGGGTTAACTATTGGAAAATTATCTTAAATCCCTTGCATCTGTCACCTTGAATTCTCATCCCCTCTACTATAATTCTTTGCATGTTTCTCTACTTTACCATCACAATACAATCACCACCACAAACTATCTTACATTATCTCCAGTTTTACTACCTTCTCATAGGTTCATAGGTTCATAGATTAGAACTAGGCTAACTACCCTTGTGGGTCATTTTAAGCCTAGCCAATTATCCCATGTGAGAATCAAACCCTGCACCTTGTGTTTGTAAGGCAAACACCTTAACCATTATGCCACCCTCCACCTCTACTATACACACAAATTAACATTGCAACATAAGTTTACTACTGACCAAGCACATCTCCCTCACCCCTCCTTATCACAAACTGCAAGGCAAAACACCTAACCACATTGTCAAAACCCACTCTGAAGTCAAAACATTTCCAACCTTACTTTCAGCTGCACATATATCACATGGTAACATAAGCTCTATTTACACCTGATATTACATTCAAACACAGAAATACCACATTTAGTATTTTTAAACCCGCTATCACAGTTGACATGCTCCTTCTAACCTGCCAAGCCTATTTACCCTTAATTCACAACCTCACTACAGCTATATCCTCGCATACCCCCACACACCAATACACATCAACAACCTCCCCCAACCCTCTCCCCAATTAACAACACAGCTTCTCATATATCTCCTCCCAGCTTTTCCCCTATACCCTCCCATATTATTCAAGCCACAAACTGGCCTCCTCACCTCCTATGAAACCACACTTGACACCAGTACCATCACCTAGGAATAAAAAACACTTCCCACTGTACTCATTCCTCATTACCTAGCTACTCAAATGTGGAGACATACATCCTAACCCTAGCCCACCCTCTAATCCTAACCACAAGAGTAACCCCAAAGATGTAAACATACTTATACTGAACCTTAGAAGTATATGTAATAAAATAGCCCCACTGCATGACTGCATTGATCAAAATAAACCTGACATACTAGCCCTTACTGAAACATGGCTACACACCAATGTAAAAGATTCAGAAATAATACCTCCAAACTTTGCAATAACCAGAAGAGATAACTCTAAAAAAGGGGGAGGGATAGCACTTCTATATCCCTCTACGCTCAACATCACACCCTACACCAGTAATATACCCACCCTTTCCAGTGCGGAGGTACTAATCTCTTTTTTTGAACCTCAACATATCAAAATAATTTGCATAATAGTAATATATATCCCACCAGGTAGCAATACACCAGTGTTGAAAAATATTTTATCATGGACATCCCAAACAATAAACCTCAAAACAATAATATTAGGAGACGTAAACATAGATTGACAAACCATAGCTTCCAACTCCCCCACAAATAGTATAAATCTGTATGTTTTTTTCTCAGCTTATCAATACTCCAACAACATACAGCAAAGATCTTACCTGCCAATCCACCTTAGACTGTATCCTAGTATCCCACCCTGCTAATTACCCCTCTTCTGGTACACTGTCTAGCTCCATTAGCAATCATCTACCAGCTTATTTCCTTAGAACAAACTCCCAACACCTAAGAACTCATAGTATAAAATCAGTTAGGAAATCAACTCATTTTTGTCAGCATAAATTCAACAATCTCCTACATGAAGTAGACTGGACACCCCTTAAACAACTCCCCCTTAATGATGCTGTACTTCAATAACACCTTCTTTCACATACTTAATAGACTGGCTCCCATTTGTTTGAAAAGAATCACAAAGAACTCAGCATCATGGCTCTCTAAGGAATGTAAACACCTGATGAAGCAAAGGGACCTATCCTGGTCAACCTGGAAACAAAACAAAAATGAACAAAATCATGTTAATTTCAAAACACGACGTAACAAAGTGACAAAACTAATCACAGAGATAAGAAGTCATATTATTCCCAGCTTCAACTCCATCATGTGTACATACAGTACAGTGTTATCACATGCATCTATGGCTTTTTTTAAAACACAAACTAGATAATAGGGAGGAAAAAAGGATAGACCACAGGAAGTTAAAAGTGAAGAGCAAAACAAAAGCATGTAACAGAGTATAAGAATGAGAAGAAAGCTGAATTAACAAATCTGGAGGGAAACAAAGTGAAACTCAGAAACGTTAGAGTTAAAAGCAAGAACCTTCATTCTTCTTTTGGATGTCTTCTTCTTCTAAGAAACCCAAATGTTTACAACATAGCAGTTGAAACATGCTAAAAGCACACACACTTATCTGTCAGAATTGAAAAGATCAAGATGTTAAAGGAGCAGAACGTTGAATTCAGACTTAAAATATCACATCTTATTAACGGCTGACCTGCCTACACATGTCAGATGACAACCTGTGTACTGATGATGCCCATATGATATACCACAGATGTCCTTCTGCAGTTGAGCTTCAAAGTTCAGTGGCCCCCAATACTCAGACTCCTTGGACATGCATGTCAAGATTTCCAATTCACTGAAAAGCAACATCGATACATCTTTCTTACCAGTATCTTGGCAAGCAAGCTCTTTTGTTGTCCAGCCATTGAAAGCTACAATTACCATGAATGTTTCCTCCTTGGGATGAAGAGGAAACTTGCTGAAAGTGTGGTGTTAGCAGTGACCTGTGAAACTTGTGTGATATCTACTCCCCATAATGTGCACTTTAGAATTTTTTGATATTGCCCATTTGTTTGTGTTTTTCTTTGTATGTATGTTCATACATATGTATTTGTGAACTAAGATAGAGCACTGATCCACATGGACCTTCTTCAAACTCAACCCAAGAGCATCGCCTGGTTAAGTGACTTACTCAGAGTCAGAAAGTGGACAAATGGTGACTGAGGGATTCAAACCCTGAATTACTGGATAAAGCTCATAATCTTAATCTTCTGCACTGTTAGGCATGCATGCATTTCAGAGTGCATAGAATGTGCTGGGCTAGGATTCATTATTATTTAAAATCTTTTTCTTGCCGTGTGTGTGTGTGTATGTGTGTGTGTTTATATATATATATATCTATATTTATATATATATATATATATATATATATATATATATATATATATATATATATATATAGATATATGTATATATCATCATCATCTTCTTTCGGCTGTTCCCGTTAGGGGTCGCCACAGCGGATCACCTGTTTCCATTTCTTCCTGTCCTCCGCATCTTGCTCTGTCAAACCAACCACCTGCATGTCCTCACTTACCACATCCATAAACCTTATCTTAGGCCTTCCTCTTTTCCTGTTACCTGGTAGCTTCATCCTTAGCATCTTTTTCCCAATATACTCTGCATCCCTCCTCAGCACATGTCCAAACCAACGTAATCTTGCCTCTCTGGCTTTGTCTCCAAACTTTCCAACCTGGGCTGACCCTCTAATATACTTATTCCTAATCCTGTCCAACCTCGTCACACCCAGTGCAAATCTTAACATATTTAACTCTGCCACATCTAGCTCAAACTCCTGCCTTTTTGTCAATGCCACTGTCTCCAACCCATATAACATAGCTGGTCTCACTACCCTCTTGTAGACCTTCCCTTTCAAGCTTACAGGTACTCGTCTGTCACAAATCACTCCTGACACTCTTCTCCACCCACTCCATCCTGTCTGTCCTCTCTTCTTCACCTCTCTTCCACACTCACCGTTACTCTTAACTATTGACCCCAAGTATTTAAACTCATCCACCTTCGCCACCTCTACTCCTTGCATCCTCACAATTCCTCTATCCTCCCTCTCATTCACACACATATATTCTGTCTTAGTCCTGCTGACCTTCATTCCTCTTCTCTCTAGAGCATATCTCCATCTCTCCAGGGTTTCCTCCACCTGTTCCCTACTCTCACTACAGATCACAATGTCATCTGCAAACATTATAGTCCACGGGGACTCCTGTCTGATCTTGTCTGTCAACCTGTCCATCACCATTGCAAATAAGAAAGGGTTCATAGCTGATCCTTGATGTAACCCCACCTCCACCTTAAACGCATCTGTCACTCCCACCGCAGACCTCACTGCTATCACATTACCCTCATACATATCCTGTACCACTCTTACATACTTCTCTGACACTCCTGACTTCCTCATACAATACCACAACTCCTGTCTAGGCACCCTGTCATATGCTTTCTCCAAGTCTCCAAAAACACAATGCAACTCCTTCTGACATTCTCTGTACTTCTCCATCAACACTCTCAGAGCAAACATCGCATCTGTAGTGCTCTTTCCTGGCATGAAACCATACTGCTGATCACTAATCATCACGTTCCTTCTTAACCTAGCTTCCACTACTCTTTCCCATAACTTCATGCTGTGACTGATCAATTTAATCCCTCTGCAGTTACTACAGCTCTGCACATCACCCTTATTCTTAGAAATTGGTACCAAAACACTTTTTCTCCATTCCTCAGGCATCCTCTCACTTTCTAAGATTTCATTAAACAATCTGGTTAAAAACTCCACTGCCATTTCACCTAAACACCTCCATGCTTCCACAGGTATGTCATCGGGGCCAACAGCTTTTCCATTCTTCATTCTCTTCATAGCTATCCTTACTTCCCCCTTACTAATCCATTGCACTTCATGATTCACTATCCCCGCATCATCCAACCTTCTCTCCCTCTCATTCTCTTCATTCATCAACCCCTCAAAGTACTCTTTCCATCTCCTCAACACACTCTCCTCACTTGTGAGTACCTATCCTTTATCACCCTTACTTGCTGCACATCTTTCCTAGCTCTGTCCCAATCAGTACAGGTCCTTTCCTCCCTCTTTAGTGTCCAACCTTTCATACAACTCGTCATACGCCTTATCCTTAGCCTTTGCCACCTCTCTCTTTCCCATGCACCTCATCTCCTTATACTCCTGTCTACTTTCTTTATCTCTCTGACAATCCCACTTCTTCTTTGCCAACCTCTTTGCCTGTATACTCTTCTGTACTTACTCATTCCACCACCATGTCTCCTTGTCATCCTTCATCTGCCCAGATGTCATAACAAGCACCTTTCTGGCTGTCTCCCTTATTAGCTCTGCTGCAGTTACCTAGCTATTTGGTAACTCTTCACTGCCACCCAGTGCCTGTCTTAACTCATCCCTAGATAGATAGATAGGTCCACTACATAAACTCGAAATACTGAAATACCGATCCACTTTTCACTTAGTACAACCGTTCCACGCAACATGTTTTCATTCCACCCAGCATGTGTTTTCACTCCAAAACAAAATAGTGCAAATATTTGGTATGCCATTGATAAACCCATCCACATGGCCTGCTTCAGAACAGCACTAGTCACCACATACCTCATAATTGTAGAACTCTAGCAATTGCCTGTAGAAAAGCAGGCATAGTGTATTCCTTCTTGTTTCTACTCCGGAAGCACACCATCTGAAAAAACAGAAGGCCGGATTCATAAACGTTACAACAAAGTGAATCTTTTCCATAATAAACACGCAGACATACATACATACACAGAGAGAAGGAATAAGTCTCAAACACACTCATGTATTGAGCTTTGACGGGTGACAGAATCATTGCTGTCCGTACTTGTGCAACAGGAATTTGAGAATCTGAACCACTCTTTTTGCACATGGTCTGAGCTTCTTTTTAAAACATTCAAGGATGTTTTAGCTCTGGTCTATCCAGTTCATGCTAGAAAAACGGTTACCTGAAGCCTCAAACTATCCCAAGTCAGTCCAGCCACATTGAACGCACATAAGACATTTTTATTGGACATTATATTTTAAAGAAAAGTGATGGATGCAAATACATGTTATTTTTTTCATTGAGTACAGCATTTTAAAACTTGCTTAGATGTGACTTAGTAGTGTACCTAATTCAGAGAAATTAATATTTGTGTGGGTAACGTGAAAAAGCTTTTAATCTGAATATTAATGGAGGATGGACAGGATTAGGAATAAGTATATTAGAGGGTCAGCCCAGGTTGGAAGGTTTGGAGACAATGCCAGAGAGGCAAGATTATGCTGGTTTGGACATGTGCGGAGGAGGGATGCAGAGTATATTGGGAAAAAGATGCTAAGGATGAAGCTGCCAGGTAACAGGAAAAGAGGAAGGCTTAAGATAAGGTTCATGAATGTGGCAAGAGAAGACATGCAGGTGGTTGGTGTGACAGAGCAAGATGCAGAGAACAGGAAGAAATGGAAACAGTTGATCTGCTGTGGCGACCCCTGACGGGAGCAGCCAGAAGAAGAAGAAGAAGAATGTAGGGCAGCTGCCAAAGTGTTATGACCACGTAGCCGAGACGGCTATTAGCACATCCATAAACAGCATGTCTCATGTTCATTTCACAGTGTATGAAAGTATACTGCAAGAGCAGAGAATGAATTTTAACAGATTTACTGGCATCTGCAGTGCTAAAATGATGAAGTCATTTTAAACAGCTTTGACAGATTTCTGCCTGAACATCAGCTTTATAAAAATGTGTAAATAAAGGAATGGTAATCACTGCTACTGATCCTTGCAAACTGTGACATTTTGAAGTTGCTAGCTGCTGCTGTAATAAGATGTTTGCTTTAGCCATCCTTTGTGCTTGTTACAGGCTTGCTGGTTTTTATTTAATTTCTGTTGCCATCAAGCTCGTTGTCATCTCTTCAGCATCTTTTAATTTTTTCTTCCATTTCTAGGTAGCCTAGTGCTGACATATTTCTCTAGTTTCATACGTCAAGTAAATTAATTTAGTGTATTTGTTTTTGAACAGTATGTTTGCCACAACAGTAAATGCTTCAGTCTTTCTCACTTCCCGACTCAGCTGGCATATGGAAACAGATGCACACAAACATGCTAAGATTTCTGAAAACATATGGCTTCATCAGTTAAATAAAAACAGCATCAGCTGAATAAATAATATGATTCTAGTATGTGACAGAAATCTGTAAATATATAATTTAGACTAATGGCTTGTTTGTTCAGATGATAGTTCTTCCCTGCCTCCTGAGTACACTACCACACAGTTTGATGTTGCAAGTGACGGTTCAGTAGTTTTAGTTTACAAAACAGATTACTTCACGTCTCTTACAGTCTGTATAACAGCCAGACTCTGTTAAGGCAATAAGCTGTGCTTTGTAACATGTGACCATACATTAAATGCAGCTATTACACACCCCTCGTGTCTTGCTTGCATAGTTTGCAGCTCACCCAGGACTGACAACTGCATTATTGCATTCTCATTTTAAAGATGAATGCTTCAGGCTGAAAGATGGAAGTACACATATGCAATGCTTTCTGCTGGGCAGGTATAGATGTTAAGTTGATCTTTATGAGTACTGGCAAAGATAAATGGAGCATTCACTATTGTACTGGCAGAGATAAATGGAGCATTCACTATCTTTGTATGCATGTGCGCGCACACACACACACACACACACACGCGCGTGCGCAAGAAAGGCCCAGTTTCCATCTAATGTATTGACATTTTACATGTGCTTTCTCCTCCATAGGTTCATTTCCATTACATAGTTATTTAAGAACATGGCTAATAGAATTTATGTAGATGCCACACCCCATTTTTATGTTATAGTGCATACATCAATCTGAGGGTGTCATGTGCCAAATGGATTCCACTTTTGATATCTAAATGATGGCAGCCATAATAATATTAAATAAACACAGCTGTAACCATCATAGCTTTATATGTGCTGCATTTGGAATGCTAAACATTTTCTGTAATCATGTTTTTACACTAGTGAAAAAAATGACACAATTGAAAATGTAAAAATGTTAAATTGTAATGTAAACGTACTTGCTAAGCTAACAATGTACAGTGCATACATATCTATGTAGAGAACTGTAACTAAGTCTCCATTTAATGCAACAATGTAAATAAAAACAGTCAATCATGCAGCCACCCACATTATAAACAAAATAGTGTGCATGCGCATTTGTTGCATTTTAAGTTTTAATTATTTAAGCTTTTCTTAACCAACACTACAACTTAGTTGTATAATATATAATAATAAACCCAAAGCAGTAATTTCATTCTTGAAAACTAATTGAAACAGAAACAGTAAAACAACTGTAAAATGCATACTCAGAAGGATATGGTAAAACAAATTAGTTGGTTTAAGTAACTGAGCTGCCATCAGTGTGTGCTGACTAAATGAAAAGTAGAACAAGTCTGCATTACAGCAGTCCGCCCTCCATGCAACACATTCAGTAATAAAGGCACAGTACCAGACTACTCTAAAGAAATATACAAGTCTGCATTATAGCAATCCGCCCGCCATGCAACACATTCAGTAATAAAGGCACAGTAAAAGACTGCTCTGTAGAAATATACAAGTCTGCATTACAGCAGTCCGCCCTCCATGCAACACATTCAGTAATAAAGGCACAGTACCAGACTGCTCTGTAGAAATATACAAGTCTGCATTACAGCAGTCCGGCCTCCATGGAGCACATTCAGTAGTAAAGGCACATTACCAGACTGTTCTGTAGAAATATACAAGTCTGAATTACAGCCGTCTGCTCTCCATGCAACACATTCAGTAATAAAGGCACAGTACCAGACTGTTCTGCAGAAATATACAAGTCTGCATTACAGCAGTCCATCCTCCATAAAACAAATTCAGTAATAAAGGCACAGAACCAGACTGTTCTGTAGAAATATACAAGTCTGCATTACAGCAGTCTGCCCTCCTTGCAACACATTCAGTAATAAAGGCACAGTACCAGACTGTTCTGTAGAAATATACAAGTCTGCATTAAAGCAGTCCACCCTCCACGCAACAAATTCAGTAATAAAGACACAGTACCAGACAGTTCTATAGAAATATACAAGTCTGCATTACAGCAGTCCGCTCTCCATGCAACAAATTCAGGAATAAAGGCACAGTACCAGACTGTTCTGTAGAAATATACAAGTCTGCATTACTGCACTCCACCCTCAATGCAGCACATTCAGTAATAAAGGCACAGTACCAGACAGTTCTGTAGAAATATACAAGTCTGCATTACAGCAGTCCGTCCTCCATGCAACAAATTCAGTAATAAAGGCACAGTACCAGACTGTTCTGTAGAAATATACAAGTCTGCATTACAGCAGTCCGCCCACCATGCAACACATTCAGTAATAAAGGCACAGTACCAGACTGTTCTGTAGAAATATACAAGTCTGCATTACAGCAGTCCACCCTCCATGCAACACATTCAGTAATAAAGGCACAGTACCAGACTGTTCTGTAGAAATATACAAGTCTGCATTACAGCAGTCTGCCCTCCATGCAACAAATTCAGTAATAAAGGCACAGTACCAGACTGTTCTGTAGAAATATACAAGTCTGCATTACAGCAATCCGCCCTCCATGCAACACATTCAGTAATAAAGGCACAGTACCAGACTGTTCTGTAGAAATATACAAGTCTGCATTACAGCAGTCCGCCCTCCATGCAACAAATTCAGTAATAAAGGCACAGTACCAGACTGTTCTGTAGAAATATACAAGTCTGCATTGCAGCAAACCTCCCTCCATGCAACACATTCAGTAATAAAGGCACAGTACCAGACTGTTCTGTAGAAATATACAAGTCTGCATTACAGCAGTCCGCCCTCCATGCAACAAATTCAGTAATAAAGGCACAGTACCAGACTGTTCTGTAGAAATATACAAGTCTGCATTACAGCAGTCCGCCCTCCATGCAACACATTCAGTAATAAAGGCACAGTACCAGACTGTTCTGTAGAAATATACAAGTCTGCATTACAGCAGTCTGCCCTCCATGCAACAAATTCAGTAATAAAGGCACAGTACCAGACTGTTCTGTAGAAATATACAAGTCTGCATTACAGCAGTCCACCCTCCATGCAACACATTCAGTAATAAAGGCACAGTACCAGACTGTTCTGTAGAAATATACAAGTCTGCATTACAGCAATCCGCCCTCCATGCAACACATTCAGTAATAAAGGCACAGTACCAGACTGTTCTGTAGAAATATACAAGTCTGCATTACAGCAATCTTCCCTCCATGCAACACATTCAGTAATAAAGGCACAGTACCAGACTGTTCTGTAGAAATATACAAGTCTGCATTACAGCAGTCTGCCCTCCATGCAACAAATTCAGTAATAAAGGCACAGTACCAGACTGTTCTGTAGAAATATACAAGTCTGCATTACAGCAATCCTCCCTCCATGCAACACATTCAGTAATAAAGGCACAGTACCAGACTGTTCTGTAGAAATATACAAGTCTGCATTACAGCAGTCCGCCCTCCATGCAACACATTCAGTAATAAAGGCACAGTACCAGACTGTTCTGTAGAAATATACAAGTCTGCATTACAGCAATCCACCCTCCATGCAACACATTCAGTAATAAAGGCACAGTACCAGACTGTTCTGTAGAAATATACAAGTCTGCATTACAGCAGTCCACCTCCATGCAACAAATTCAGTAATAAAGGCACAGTACCAGACTGTTCTGTAGAAATATACAAGTCTGCATTACAGCAATCCACCCTCCATGCAACACATTCAGTAATAAAGGCACAGTACCAGACTGTTCTGTAGAAATATACAAGTCTGCATTACAGCAGTCCGCCCTCCATGCAACAAATTCAGTAATAAAGGCACAGTACCAGACTGCTCTGTAGAAATATACAAGTCTGCATTACAGCAATCCTCGCTCCATGCAACAAATTCAGTAATAAAGGCACAGTACCAGACTGTTCTGTAGAAATATACAAGTCTGCATTACAGGAGTCCGCCCTCCATTCAACAAATTCAATAATAAAGGAACAGTACCAGACTGTTCTATAGAAATATACAAGTCTGAATTACAGCAATCCTCCCTCCATGCAACAAATTCAGTAATAAAGGCACAGTACCAGAATGTTCTGTAGACATATACAAGTCTGCATTACAGCAGTCCACGCTCCATGCAACACATTCAGTAATAAAGGCACAGTACCAGACTGTTCTGTAGAAATATACAAGTCTGCATTACAGCAGTCTGCTCTCCATGCAACAATATCAGTAATAAAGGCACAGTACCAGACTGTTCTGTAGAAATATACAAGTCTGCATTACAGCAGTCCACCCTCCATGCAACAAATTCAGTAATAAAGGCACAGTACCAGACTGCTCTGTAGAAATATACAAGTCTGCATTACAGCAATCCTCCCTCCATGCAACAAATTCAGTAATAAAGGCACAGTACCAGACTGTTCTGTAGAAATATACAAGTCTGCATTACAGCAGTCCGCCCTCCATGCAACACATTCAGTAATAAAGGCACAGTACCAGACTGTTCTGTAGAAATATACAAGTCTGCATTACAGCAATCCACCCTCCATGCAACAAATTCAGTAATAAAGGCACAGTACCAGACTGTTCTGTAGAAATATACAAGTCTGCATTACAGCAGTCCGCCCTCCATGCAACAAATTCAGTAATAAAGGCACAGTACCAGACTGTTCTGTAGAAATATACAAGTCTGCATTACAGCAATCCTCCCTCCATGCAACAAATTCAGTAATAAAGGCACAGTACCAGACTGTTCTGTAGAAATATACAAGTCTGCATTACAGCAGTCCGCCCTCCATGCAACAAATTCAGTAATAAAGGCACAGTACCAGACTGTTCTGTAGAAATATACAAGTCTGCATTACAGCAGTCCACCCTCCATGCAACAAATTCAGTAATAAAGGCACAGTACCAGACTGTTCTGTAGAAATATACAAGTCTGCATTACAGCAGTCCGCCCTCCATGCAACAAATTCAGTAATAAAGGCACAGTACCAGACTGTTCTGTAGAAATATACAAGTCTGCATTACAGCAATCCACCCTCCATGCAACACATTCAGTAATAAAGGCACAGTACCAGACTGTTCTGTAGAAATATACAAGTCTGCATTACAGCAATCCTCCCTCCATGCAACACATTCAGTAATAAAGGCACAGTACCAGACTGTTCTGTAGAAATATACAAGTCTGCATTACAGCAGTCCGCCCTCCATGCAACACATTCAGTAATAAAGGCACAGTACCAGACTGTTCTGTAGAAATATACAAGTCTGCATTACAGCAATCTTCTCTCCATGCAATAAATTCAGTAATAAAGGCACAGTACCAAACTGTTCTGTAGAAATATACAAGTCTGCATTACAGCAGTCCGCCCTCCATGCAACACATTCAGTAATAAAGGCACAGTACCAGACTGTTCTGTAGAAATATACAAGTCTGCATTACAGCAATCCTCCCTCCATGCAACACATTCAGTAATAAAGGCACAGTACCAGACTGTTCTGTAGAAATATACAAGTCTGCATTACAGCAGTCCGCCCTCCATGCAACAAATTCAGTAATAAAGGCACAGTACCAGACTGTTCTGTAGAAATATACAAGTCTGCATTACAGCAGTCCGCCCTCCATGCAACACATTCAGTAATAAAGGCACAGTACCAGACTGTTCTGTAGAAATATACAAGTCTGCATTACAGCAGTCCACCCTCCATGCAACAAATTCAGTAATAAAGGCACAGTACCAGACTGTTCTGTAGAAATATACAAGTCTGCATTACAGCAGTCCGCCCTCCATGCAACACATTCAGTAATAAAGGCACAGTACCAGACTGTTCTGTAGAAATATACAAGTCTGCATTACAGCAGTCCACCCTCCATGCAACAAATTCAGTAATAAAGGCACAGTACCAGACTGTTCTGTAGAAATATACAAGTCTGCATTACAGCAATCCTCCCTCCATGCAACACATTCAGTAATAAAGGCACAGTACCAGACTGTTCTGTAGAAATATACAAGTCTGCATTACAGCAATCTGCCCTCCATGCAACACATTCAGTAATAAAGGCACAGTACCAGACTGTTCTGTAGAAATATACAAGTCTGCATTACAGCAATCCGCCCTCCATGCAACACATTCAGTAATAAAGGCACAGTACCAGACTGTTCTGTAGAAATATACAAGTCTGCATTACAGCAGTCCGCCCTCCATGCAACACATTCAGTAATAAAGGCACAGTACCAGACTGTTCTGTAGAAATATACAAGTCTGCATTACAGCAGTCCGCCCTCCATGCAACACATTCAGTAATAAAGGCACAGTACCAGACTGTTCTGTAGAAATATACAAGTCTGCATTACAGCAGTCCGCCCTCCATGCAACACATTCAGTAATAAAGGCACAGTACCAGACTGTTCTGTAGAAATATACAAGTCTGCATTACAGCAATCCTCCCTCCATGCAACAAATTCAGTAATAAATACACAGTACCAGACTGTTCTGTAGAAATATACAAATTTGCATTATAGCAGTCCTCCCTCCATGCAACACATTCAGTAATAAAGACACAGTATTCTGTAGAAATTTACAAGTCTGCATTACAGCAGTCCACCCTCCATGCAACACATTCAGTAATAAAGGCACAGTACCAGACTGTTCTGTAGAAATATACAAGTCTGCATTACAGCAGTCCGCCCTCCATGCAACACATTCAGTAATAAAGGCACAGTACCAGACTGTTCTGTAGAAATATACAAGTCTGCATTACAGCAGTCCACCCTCCATGCAACACATTCAGTAATAAAGGCACAGTACTAGACTGTTCTGAAGAAATATACAAGTCTGCATTACAGCAGTCCACCCTCCATGCAGCAAAGTCAGTAATAAAGGCACAGTACCAGACTGCTCTGTAGAAATATACAAGTCTGCATTACAGCAATCCTCGCTTCATGCAACAAATTCAGTAATAAAGGCACAGTACCAGACTGTTGTGTAGAAATATACAAGTCTGCATTACAGCAGTCTGCCCTCCATGCAACTAATTCAGTAATAAAGGCACAGTACCAGACTGTTCTGTAGAAATATACAAGTCTGCATTACACCAATTCTCCCTCCATGCAACACATTCAGTAATAAAGGCACAGTACCAGACTGTTCTGTAGAAATATACAAGTCTGCATTACAGCACTCCATCCTCCAATCAACAAGGTCAGTAATAAAGGCACAGTACCAGACTGTTCTGTAGAAATATACAAGTCTGCATTACAGCAGTCCGCCCTCCATGCACCAAATTCAGTAATAAAGGAACAGTACCAGACTGTTCTGTAGAAATATACAAGTCTGCATTACAGCAGTCCGCCCTCCATGCAACACATTCAGTAATAAAGGCACAGTACCAGACTGCTCTGTAGAAATATACAGGTCTGCATTACAGCAGTCCACCCTCCATGCAACAAATTCAGTAATAAAGGCACAGTACCAGACTGTTGTGTAGAAATATACAAGTCTGCATTACAGCAGTCCGCCCTCCATACAACAAATTCAGTAATAAAGGCACAGTACCAAACTGTTCTGTAGAAATATACAAGTCTGCATTACAGCAGTCCTCCCGCCATGCAACAAATTCAGCAATAAATGCACAGTACCAGACTGTTCAGTGGAAATATCCATCTCTGCATTACCGCAGTCCACCCTCCATTCAACACATTCAGTAATAAAGGCACAGTACCACACTGTTCTGTAGAAATATACAAGTCTGCATTACAGCAATGCACCTTCCATGCAACACATTCAGTAATAAAGGCACAGTACCAGACTGTTATGTAGAAATATACAAGTCTGCATTTCAGCAATCCACCCTCCATGCAACACATTCAGTAATAAAAGCACAGTACCAGACTCTTCTGTAGAAATATACAAGTCTGCATAACAGCAGTCCGCCCTCCATGCAACACATTCAGTAATAAAAGCACAGTACCAGACTGTTCTGCAGAAATATACAAGTCTGCATTACAGCAATCCGCCCTCCATGCAACACATTCAGTAATAAAGGCACAGTACCAGACTGTTCTGTAGAAGTATACAAGTCTGCATTACAGCAATCTGCCCTCGATGCAACACATGCAGTAATAAAGGCACAGTACCACTGTTATGTAGAAATATACAAGTCTGCATTACAGCAATCCTCTCTCCATGCAACAAATTCAGTAATACAGGCACAGTACCAGACTGTTCTGTAGAAATATACAAGTCTGCATTACAGCAGTCCGCCCTCCATGCAACACATTCAGTAATAAAGGCACAGTACCAGACTGCTCTGTAGAAATATACAGGTCTGCATTACAGCAGTCCACCCTCCATGCAACAAATTCAGTAATAAAGGCACAGTACCAGACTGTTGTGTAGAAATATACAAGTCTGCATTACAGCAGTCCGCCTTCCATACAACAAATTCAGTAATAAAGGCACAGTACCAGACTGTTCTGTAGAAATATACAAGTCTGCATTACAGCAATCCTCCCTCCATGCAACACATTCAGTAATAAAGGCACAGTACCAGACTGTTCTGTAGAAATATACAAGTCTGCAATACAGCAGTCCGCCCTCCATGCAACAAATTCAGTATTAAAGGAAACATACCAGAATGTTCTGTAGAAATGTACAACTCTGCATTACAGCAGTCCGCCCTCCATGCAACAAATTCAGTAATAAAGGCACAGTACCAGACTGTTCTGTAGAAATATACAAGTCTGCATTACAGCAGTCCTCCCTCCATGCAACAAATTCAGCAATAAAGGCACAGTACCAGACTGTTCAGTGGAAATATCCATCTCTGCATTACCGCAGTCCACCCTCCATTCAACACATTCAGTAATAAAGGCACAGTACCACACTGTTCTGTAGAAATATACAAGTCTGCATTACAGCAATGCACCTTCCATGCAACACATTCAGTAATAAAGGCACAGTACCAGACTGTTATGTAGAAATATACAAGTCTGCATTACAGCAATCCACCCTCCATGCAACACATTCAGTAATAAAAGCACAGTACCAGACTCTTCTGTAGAAATATACAAGTCTGCATAACAGCAGTCCGCCCTCCATGCAACACATTCAGTAATAAAAGCACAGTACCAGACTGTTCTGCAGAAATATACAAGTCTGCATTACAGCAATCCGCCCTCCATGCAACACATTCAGTAATAAAGGCACAGTACCAGACTGTTCTGTAGAAGTATACAAGTCTGCATTACAGCAATCTGCCCTCGATGCAACACATGGCTCTATTGTAGATTTTTTCATGGTTTTAATATATTGTCTCCCTTGCCTTCCTATTGTACATGTACCTCGAATACTATTGTTAGTATTCCTTTTCCCTCTACTCTCTGTGTAGCCTTTACTTACCAGAGCTGGTATTTTTTGTTTCCTGTCTC
Source organism: Protopterus annectens (assembly GCF_019279795.1). Lineage (NCBI taxonomy): Eukaryota > Metazoa > Chordata > Ceratodontiformes > Protopteridae > Protopterus > Protopterus annectens. Next base: position 1,156,772,979 of record NC_056747.1, on the reverse strand, counting down.
TCTGTTTTTCTACTAAAAAAATATACATTTATCTGTTTCTTGCTGGTTGAATATCTGGTATTTTTCTGCTAGTCTTAAAATGGTGGGAAAAGAGAAAGGTCCAGCTGGGTTTAAAAAGTGTCTAAAGTGCGGACATATGATTCTCGTTTATGATACCCACACATTCTGAGTGTACTGTTTAGGACCACTACACGTTCAAGAGGACTGCTACATTTGTCATGCCTTTAACCCTAGAGCTCTAGTTGAACACAAAAGCAAATTGATTTTAAAAGGGTTACTCACTTCTTCCTTTGGGGAGACATTATGTGGAGCTCCGTCCCATGAGAAATCAAAACAAAGATCCATCAGATCAGACTTCCTTGGGTTTCACACAGAAATCATCTGATTCAACTTTCAGTACCATTTACCTCCCAAGGGCCAGATACAGATGCTCTTCTTTGGTCAACCTAGTTCCCTCCAGGGTTCCTTCCCATTTTTTTGGAGAGACTTAGGTCTCCTTTGATAGCATCCACTTGCTCTTCCAAGGGTCTAACAAAAGAAGATGTGGAGAGATTGGTGAGAAGAATTCTCGCTGTGCACAGCCTGACAGGTGTCTCCTCAGCTTCTACCCCTTTTGGTCAGTAGATCCAATCTACCATTCCACCCCCTCTACCAGTTCCACCTCTGATTCCTTCCATGGTCTCAGAGGCCTTAGATCTGAGCTTTCTGGGTCCATCTGCCTCAGATCAGAGGATACCCTTATCCTCAGATCTGAGATTTATTCTGAGTGCTTCGGTTCAGTTGGATCCGAGAGTCTCAGAGCCAAGGCTACCCTGTCGAATCTAAGGTGTTGGAGTTGACTCCGAAGTAGTCTGAGCCATTTCTGCACCTCAGAGCCTCAGCATGGGTTAGTTCAGCTCCAGCTTCTGCCTCAGGGATTGTCCTTGGAACAGGAAGGGACAGTGATCCAAAAGCTTACCTTTTCAGATCCATGGTCCTCTCCCTCTCTGGGGAAGTCTGCTTTTGAAGCCATGGAGAGAGCATTGTCTGCCTCAGTAACTCAGATGGTTCCTACCCTCTTGGATCCTTGGTCTGCAGCCTTGATGTCTCTGTGCTTGGAGTCTCACATATCTTTTCCACAGTGATAGCTGGTACTGAAACCTCAGGCTTCCCAGCAGGGTGTCATCCTATTGAGCAGGTCTCTAAGAAGGAAATGTGCAAGAGGAAGCACTTCACTCCCCAGAGGAGTCCATCACAGAAGACACAAACTTTGATGAATGTGAAGCGTCCCATGGTCACCTCCTGAAGATGTCTCATTTGGAGACATCCTTGAAATCCTGAAACAGAGAGGTGGATGGAAGCCCAGCAACCCTTTGTCTGAGGAGTTTGTGTTCCTAGAGCTTTTGATACTGGCCCATCTACCTTCTGGGTGACCCTGCCCACTGACAAGCTGATTGAGTTGATCTCTTGGTGGGAATGGAAGGATCCTGACACCATTGAACCAGTACTTCTAAGATCTGATAAAATTATGATAGCACTGAAGGTCAAATAGTTTTGGCCAAAGGGTGTGACTGTTGATGCCATGGTTCTGGTGGTGGTCACTAAGAAGGAACTTGAAGAGGAGAGTTTCACTGTCTACCCACCCAACAAGGAATTTCAGGCAATGGACAGGTTTGGGAATCATGTGTATGTTTAAGCAACCTTAGCCTTAAGGTCACTGAACTATTTGGCACATTTCACCAGGTTACAGAGGGACCTGATTAAGGAACTGTCAGGCACCCTCTCAGGATCTGTTTCTGAAGAAGTACAAGCATCTGTGACTTCTAATTTGGCTTCCCTGCAATCAGTTTCCAACACTTCCATGAGGCTCATTTCGCACATAGCAGGAGGAACCTCAAGGGCAATGGGTTCAGACATTTCCATAAGGAGGCACATCTGGATGCACTCGTGATTTTGTGGAGCCCTTCAAGTCTTCATCAGTGCTCCCTTTGATGGTGCATCTTTGTTTGGCCCCAAGGTAAGATACATTATCCAGTTGTGAGAAGGACAGAAAGACCCTGTCTGCCATGGGCATACATTTTTTCACCCCTCAAAGATCCTTTCCCCAGAAATCAATGAGGTAGTGAAAAATGTGATTCAAGACGTTCCAGAGACCTTTACAGAGCACACATGGAAGAGGTTCCCCTGGGGTAGAGGAGGGGGCTCAAATGGTAGACACCACCCCTGCAGCAGAGGTGGCTCACAAAACCAAGGGTCCAGAGATTCGTTCTTTGACAGATCCTTCCAGTTCTCCTAAAAGAAGGCCAATCTGAAGGCAGTCAGGGTTGGTTATCTCTGCATTGGAGAGACTGGCTAGAAATAACAAAAGATATTTGGGTGCAGAGGATAATTTCCAGAGGTTATGTAATACCCTTTTAGCTTCCTCCTCCCCCTTCCGGAAAAGAAATTCCACAATTTCCATTAAGAGCACAACAGGAACATGCTCTATTTCCTGGGACAGGACTATATAACTCTGTCCTCCTGAAATGTAATCCCTTATTATACACTTCAGAGCAATGTGTTCCAGTTTAAGACCTCTGACTCACACTCAAAATAAATTCAAATCTCACACACTTAAACACTTAAGGGAAGCCTGGCACAGATTTCCAGCTGTATCCCCTCCCCAATGCATATGGTAAATGCTGCCACCAGAGTCAGACAGGTCTACATGCCCTTTAAAGGGTGATCAATTATTAAAAATTAAATATCAAAATAAATGATAGCTGTGACCAGAAGAAGCCAGGCATTCAAGGTGTATCAAACAGGTATAAATACACCCTAATCTCTAAAGAATACACTGATTGTCCAGCCACAATGTAAAGTAATGAAAACATTTAATAATAAGTAAAATGATTATTAAAAAATGTAAATCAATAACTTTCAATAAATACCAGAATTCAATCACCCGAAATATAAAATTAAACTATAGGATAGAAGTCCATCATTTTAGAAAAAATCTAACTAAATAACTTTCCTAATCTAAATAGAGAATGCTGTCCCTGATCTAATCTAAAACATAACAGCAAGGCAAAGGCAGGCTCACAGTTCTGGTAAGTCCTTTTTTTGGGTATCCACCACACAGCACTGTAACTGATCGCAACTCTTCACTAACTGCCCTTCAGCTGACTTCAGCAGTCTCTTTTATAGTCCAGATTAACAGTCTCAGCTGTCTTATTTGAAAAATAACAATTAGCTGTTTGAAAAAGCTCTTTTTTCCTGTCAGTCATCTGTTCAAATAATCACATAGCAACCAAGAAAATTCTAATGACATCGCCTACTGATTACCTGATTCTCCACAGACAATTTGTACTTTATAATCTCCCCACAAACATGTGCAATTAAAAATGTATCAAAACACTAACAATCTTTAAACATTTTGTATAAACAGGGAAATATTCAACATTTTAAAAACTTATTTACATTTTCACAATTAGATGTGCTGGTATACAATACAAGTTAATCTGAGAATATACACAAACCTCCTGCCATACATGCTAACACAGATGACAGCGTTTTCATTTTCTGCACAGATTTTCTCAATAGACCTTCAAGATGTACAGTATCACATAAAGATGAACGAGTGATCCAGAAAGTTCTTAATCTTCAGGCTGGAAGCCAGTCATTATCAATTCAGAGCTCTGCCCTTTGGTCTCACCACAGCCCCCAGAGTGTTTACCAAGTGCATGGCAGTAGCAGCAGCTCACTTGAGACTGCATGGACTCTGGGTGTTTCCATATCTAGATGACTGGTTAATTTCCTCCCCAACAAGGCATTAATTGTTAAAGGCAAGAGACCAGGTTCTCCAGACATGTTGTCTTCTGGGGATAACCATAAATAACAAAAATGTTCATCTAGAACCATCTCAAAGTTTAGAATTCATAAGAGCACTACTCAACACAAAATCAACAATAGCATCACTTCTCCCCTCCAGAGTTCAAATAATAAGATCACAGGTCAAACGACAATCTGCAGTACCAAGATTTCACCCAACTTGGTCCTTCAACCTTTAGAATCTATGGCAGCAGCAATAACACTAGAACCACTGGCCAGATTTTACATGAGAATTCTTTAATGGATGCTAGCCATAGCAATGGTTGATACTTTGTTAACCCACGTTTACTCCCATATGAATCACCCACATATGCAAGAAAGATCTCATGTGGTGGATTCAAACAGGTCAAGTTCTGTAAGACCATACAGTCATTCCCCTTCAGCCCAAGGCCATAGTGACCACAGATTCATCTCAGTTGGAGTGGAGGGGAGGCACTTTCTGGGAAAAACAGTCCATGGCACTTCGTCCCCTGAAGAGGTCAACTTGCATATCAATGTCCTGAAGGTGAGAGCAGTGCTTTTTTAGCATTGCAGGCTCTTCAGGATGCTCTCCCTTCAGGGATGATTGCAATTCAAATGGACAATATGTCAATAGTTTGATACATCAACAAACAAGGAGGGACCAGTTATTACCCCATGTTTCGAGAAGCTTTCAGGGTGTGGCAATGGACAATCTCATCTGACCACTTTCTTATAGCAATGCATATTCCAGGGAAGTCCAACATGATAGCAGACAAACTGAGCAGGTGCATTCTTTTATCTCACAAGTGGTCTCTCAGCAAGAATGTGACGGAAATGAATTTCCGCCAGTGGGATCAGCCTTGCTGTGATCTTTTTGGGTCTTCCCTAAACAACAAATGCAGCAGCTGCTTTGCCTTAATCCCACCATAAGGGGAATCAGAGAAGGATGCTCTAGTTCACGACTGGCCCTACCCAGTCTACTATAAGCATATCTGCCTATCCCACTAATTCCAAAATTTCTACAGGAAAGCTGCCATGTTGGAGTAAAGTCATCCTCATTGCACCTTACTGATCTCAACATATTTTCTTCCCCTTCCTGCAGCCTCACTTACTTCTTAAATCTTGGATTCTACATCTGACTCCAGATCTCCTGTCTCACCTTACAGGAATGATCCATCCAGACATATCAAACCTCAGGCTGACAACCTGATTTCTCAAATTCCATTAATAGTCAGACAACCTACACTGTCTTCCCCTGTCTGACACATACTTTTATCCTCCCATAAACCTTCTACGTGTAAACTCTACTCCAGTAAATGGAGAAGGTTTGCTTACTGGGCACATAAAAATAATGTTGACCCCTTTTCAGCTCCAATACATAACATCCTTGAATGTTTAGCTCTATTTTTTAAAGAAGGAGCTAGTTCCTCAACAGTTAAGGTCCAATTAGCAGCAATATTTTCACACTGGATTTCCATGTTAATCATTTGCCTCTCATAGGATCTGCAAAGCATTTTTGCGAGGAAATCTTATTTTAAGGTCGGTTTTTAAAGACCCTACTCCCCCATGGGACCTGAATCTGGCACTGCAGGCTCTTACCCATCAGCTCTTTGAACCTGCAGCTCAATGTGACCTTAAATATCTTTCCTGGAAGGCAATGTTTCTAGTAGCAATTATTTCTGCCAGAAGAATTTCAAAGATCCAAGCTTTGTTTTCAAAACCAGCATACTTGATCTTTCACAAAGACAGAGTTACATTACTAACCAATGCTTGCTTTCTCCCTAAGGTGGTGTCAGTGTCTAGTATCAGTCAATCTATTAATTTGCCAATATTCTTTCCTAAACTTAACAAGGTTGAAAACATGTTACATTTATTGAATGTTCACAGACAGTTTTTAACTACGTAAAACAAAAAACATCACAAAAACTGATCAATTATTTGGTTCATTTTCAGAAATACAGTTGGGGAAACCAGTTGCCAAAATAACTTTAGCTAGATGGCTGACTTGTATTTCATTCATTTATAACAAACTGGGCATTACCTTATTGAAACTGTTATGGGCTCATTCAACTAGATCTCCTACACCCCATGCAGCTCCTGCATGTTGTATATGTCAGTGCCAGTTTTATATCTGTGTCATCATTGCTATCTTATAGTACACAATCATATAGGCACCCCAGCTAACACCGATCAGGAGATTAGTTCCCTTTATAGGGTACTTCTGTGAACAGCTCCGCTTTCCCTTCCACTTGTACCAGCAGTATCCGCTCCCACCCTCACTGTTTCCATTAAGGAGGATGTAGTTGTTGGCTTGTAATTGCTACCATTCTTAACTGGCTTTCCAGAAGTCAAGTCACTGTTCATATCCCAGGCATTTGCACTGTTGTATCTGTCACAGCCTCTACAACAGCAGAACTATCTTTAACGTTTTCAGTATTTTTCATCCTAATCGTTGGAATAACCTTTCAATTTACATTTACCCTCTGTCAGTTTTGAACCCTCTTCCAACTTTTACTAAAGTTCGGGCTCCAGCTTTCATGCACAAGTTCTGTATACATTAAGTATGGCATTTTTTTTCTTTCCACTCCAGCTTTTATTGAAAAATTTTCACCATGCCAGGATGTGATTGGCCAGGGCTGGTAGACATGATAATTGGACCTATGGGAATAACAACCTAGTCTGGAAAAGTATTAGCCAATTTTATAAAAAAATATATATATATTAGGGGCTTCTATACTGAACTTGAAAATTTGAGGAACACATGGGAAAGAGATTTGGGAAGATCAATTACAGTACTATTTGGAAATGGGTTAGGATTATATTTTTGCCCAGATTGTAATATTTTGTCGATTGTTGACCAAAATGTTTTTGATCTGTTTTACAACTATTCTGGAAATCATTATAGTGCATTTTTTGTCTGTGGTTATTTGCTGTTTTGCCTGGTTATGTAGTATTTTAAATTGTTGGAGGTTTTGAGACGGTTTGTTTTTTGCCAATTTCTGCAGGCTTTGTCTCAGTTCTGCATATTCTGTTTAGGAATATTGTATTAAATGTCATTATAGCTTTCTTTAAGGGGATAGCTTTTAGTATGTTCTAGTCAAATGATGAGAACATTACGCTGCATGAACCTGGCTTAGATCTGCTAGGTTACATGTGATCGTTACTCCTTGTTGTTTACGGATATTGTTTGTATAAGCTGTGATGTAGTCACTGAGAGAGTTAGGTAAGGTACCTGACTGAAATGTATTAGGGTCAGATACAAGAATCCAGTCCAGTAGAGAACTTAAGTTTTTAGTGAAATAAGTTAGATCTTGTGTGAGCTGTTTAAATAAGTCTGGACTAGATTTTGGGGAAGTAGATGCAAGTCAAGTCAGCTGGTTTACATCTCCTTGTATTATTGTTTCATAAGGGATATTACTTGACATCCACTATAGGATTTCTTCTAATAAGTCGATATTGTCACCTGGGGGAGTATGTAACATGATTATACATATTTGTTTTGTTTGTTTTGATTTAGGAATGTAATAAGAAGTTCATCTTTGTTGAATTGTGATGTAGAAGCATCATATGCTGTTAGATAGCATACTTGGGAAGAATTACACTGAGCCACAGTTATACCTGGGGAAAAATTATACTGAGCCACAGTTATAACTGGGGAAGAATTATACTGAGCCATGGTAATACCTGGAAAATAATTTCACTGAGCCACAGTTATACCTGGGAAAGAACTACACTGAGCCACAGTTACACCTGGGAAAGAATTATACTGAGCCGCAGTTATTCCTGGGAAGAATTACACTGAGCTGCAGTTACACCTGGGAAAGAATTATACTGAGCCACAGTTATACCTGGGAAGAATTACACTGAGCCGCAGTTATAGCTTGGAACAATTACAATGCGATACAATTATATCTCAGGAAGAAGTATACTGAGCCACAGTTATACCTGGGACAGAATTTCCCTGAGCCACAGTTATACCTGGGGAACAATTATAATGAGCAACAGTTATACCTGGGGAAAACTTATACTGAGCCATGGTTATACCTGGGAAAACATTATACCAAGCCATGGTTATACATGGGAAAGAATTACACTGAGCCACAGTTATACCTGAGGAAGAATTACACTGAGCCACAATTATGCATCTGTTTCTTGAAGATGCAGTTTTTTTGGATGGCAGTGCCTTCACAAGATTTTTTACCTTATCTCAACTTTGTAAAAAATTCCCTGGGGTGAACCCCTCATGGGGTTGGAGTGAAGCTGCCAGAGCCATATATTTAGTATATGCAAAGTTCGTTAATATTGTTGTGGGATGGCCTTCAAACATTAGTAGACCAGCTTTGGCAAGGTAGGGCAAAGTTGACAGCATTATTATTTTTTTTGATAACTCAAGCAACCTTTATAAAATTCTCATTACTGTCTGTCTTGTGTAGCTGTATTATATACCAGTGTACATTGTCTTATGTAAATTTTTGTTTTTTTTCATGCAATTTCTTCCCAGATCATAGATGAAAAGTGTACTTTGGTTCAATTATTTTGTTATGAACAAATTAAGTAAAATAAACTTCCTGGCATATTAGATATGCAAACTGTTATTATCTGTTTGTCTGGCTTCCTAATAATAAAAGGCAATCTATTTTGTTATCATCCTTATTAAGCATTATCAGAAACATTACAGGGAATCAAACATGCACAAAAGTCACACTTAGAAAAAAAAATAAAAAAAGCATTGTCCACCTGCGTACCAACTACATACGGACCAACTATATATAGTAACTATGGGATTGCCATATCAAGAAGAGATGAGGAATTCATGGGATACCGTCATGATTTTCAGGTGCAAAACCTGTGTTTTATATGCTAGCAAGAGCATATAAGAGTATGTAACATTAGCGTGTCTCAGAAAAGCCAGGCAACTGTTTGTACTGGTCCTCACAAGTTCCCTCAAGTGGAAAGAAGGGGTTGACTATAGGTTCATAGGTAGGTTCTAGGCTATCAGCCCTGGGGCCTATATAAGCCACCCAAGAAAATTATTTTCCTGTGCCCCTGTCAAGCAGTGCCGCAGAAGTGATCCCCGGGGGGGGGAGGGGGGGTGAATTTTCTGTTTCCTATCCAGTCATCAAGATTTTTCTTAAAGAGGGCCAATGAGGAGCTTTGCTTGACATGAATGGGTAGTTTGTTCCAGAGTATGGGAAATCTCTGGGACAGGAATCTATCCCTCCAGCATGTTCTGTTTATTGTGGTGACAAGGTCTAGGTCCCTGGAGCCTGTGGTTCAGAGAGATTGGGATTTATTTAAGTGTAGCATGTCCAACAGCTCTGGGTTTGTCATAGCTTTGTATGTTAGGCAGAGATCGCTTCTGAGTAAGCGATATGCGACGGAGTAGAGCTGGAGTTTTTTGAGATGGTCTGCATATGGCATCTGTTTGAGGCTGATGATCCTCTTAGTGATATATTTTGCGGCCTTTCCAATTGTTGCAGGTGTCTTGTGAGATACATGCCAAAAAGGGTATTGTACTCAATAATGGGTCTGATGAGGGATGAGTAAAGAGGAACAATGACCTCCTTTTTTCTAGAGGAGAACCCTTTTGTGATGAGGTGTGCCACATAGATGGATTTCCTAACTACTGTGGTGATGTGGTTATCAAAGGAGAGACTACTATCTACCTGTGTCCCGAGGTCTCTTATCACACTTTCAGTGTTCAGTGAGCTACCGCCTATGTGGTAGTTCATGGGTACTGAGTTTTTCCCAAAGGGGATGACAGTACACTTCTTGGCATTGAGCTTGAGGCCATAACTTTGACACCAAGCATCTGTCTCTGTGAGGCCCTTTTGTAGAATGTCTACATCATTAGGTGATTCTATTATGGCTCCCAGTTTGCAGTCATCTGCAAACTTTGTTAGCCAAAAACCTTCTGTGTTGGCCTGCACATCAGAGACGTAGATGCCGAACAGGAGAGGATCAGGACCGAACCCTGTGGTACTCCACATGTCACTGGTCTGAAGTCAGACTTGGAGTCAGCTACTTTTACTCTGTGGGTTCTGTCAGTGAGCCAGTTGGCCACCCATCTTGTGACATAGTGATATATTCCCAGTTTAGTGAGTTTATCTATAATGCCAGAGTGGGTGATGGTATCGAAAGCCTTGGCGAGGTCAAGATAGGCTGTGTGCACTACCTTGCCCTCGTCTACGGCTCTAGTGACTGCTTCAAAGAAGTCAGTCAGGTTTAGTAGACATGATGTACCTTTTACAAACCCAAACTGAGTGGGTTCCAGGGTTTGGAGGTTAACTATGTCTTTGTTTATAAGCTTCAAGAGGATACGTTCAATGGCCTTGCAGACCAGGCTCGGCAGGCTAATGGGGTGGAAGTTTCCAGGGTCCATGGTGGCACCCCCTTTGCGGAGTGGGATAACCATCGCTCTGCACCATTCAGTAGGCACATAGCCTGAGGTGAGGCTATGATTGAACATGGTACTTCGGTGGGATGCCAGTTCGTTCTGTAGTTCACGCATTATGCAGCTTGGGATGTTGTTTGGTCCCATGCATGCTGTGTTCTTGGCTTTGGAGAGTGCAGTCTTTACTTGTTCGTCCATGATTACAGGGGCTTTACATTCTTCCAGTATTAAGATGGGCCCTTTTGAGGGTGAGAGGGGAGTAAAGTTAGCACTGAACCTATCTGCCAGGATGTTGGCAATATCAGTTGGTTCTGCATATTTAGTGCCATTGTGCTGTAGCTCAGAGCAGATCTGAGTGGTCCCACTGAGATTCTTGACATAGCTGTAGAATGCTTTGTGGTTGTCTTTGGAATCAGTGGAGATTTTATTTTCATAACTGGCTTTGGAGGATTTTATGAGGGATTTCAGCTTCTTGCTGAGGCTGACCAGGGAGTTCCTCCAATCTTGGGATTTTACTCTTTTTTGCAACAGCTTCTTCCTTTTGTTGCAGAATTTGTTTATGGCAGGGACCATCTTTTTTGGAGGATAGCATCTTGGTTGTGTTGGGGATGGCACAATCCATGCACTCGTGTATGTGCCTATACAGTGCATTTGTGTAAGGTTCAGCAGTTGTACCTCTATTTTCCATCTGCATGGGTGTCGTGAAGTTTGCCACTTCTGTTTTAAGAAGCATAAAGTTGGCTTTGGAGTAGTTTTTGATGGTGGTTTCCTTAATGAGGGGTGGGGTGAGATATGTATGTCTAGGGTGATTAGCTTGTGGTTGGATCTGACCAGCAAGGAATTGACCTCTGGCGTGGAACACCAGTTACTCATATTGGTAATAACCAGGTCCAGGATATTGCTGCCCCTGGTGGGAGTGTGGACAAGCTGATCCAAGGCATTGGAATTTATGAATTCCAGAAAACGTTGAGTGAATGAGTTGGTACATTAGTAGTTTTCCCAGATGATGGTGGGGTATTTGAAATCACCCATAATTAAGGTATTGGGTTGTACCTTAATATTTTCCAGTATCTTAAGAAATGAAGAGTGGGAATCCTGGGGCATAGTGGGGGATCTGTAGCAAGCTACAACTTGGATTGCAGTCTTGCCCAGTCTTAGTTGCACTTGTATAATTTCAGATGCATTATGTTGTGAAACTAGCCTGGAAGTGTGGATATCCTTAATGAATATGGACACGCCTCCGCCTTTAGTGTTTCGGTCCAGGTTAGGTGGCTGAAAGGTGTGTATGAATTATAGCCTGGTAAAGCAGGGGTGCTGTCTGGAGCCTTGAACCAGGTCTCTGTCACTGCACAGATGTCGATGTTCTCCATTTTAAGGAGTGCCTCGAGTGTGTTCATTTAGAGGTTTAGACTTCTAGCGTTGAGTAGCATTACCCTTGCAGTTTGCTTCCTTGTACCTGTTATGGTGGTGAATTTAGCCTTTGAACCTTGCCTAAAAAATGCACTATAGGGGTGGCAAGAGCCTTAGCCAGTATCCAGAATCCCAGGGAAGACAGGTGCAGGCCATCTCTCGCAAAGCATCGTGGTCTGTCGACCATGTCGTCCCAGGCAGACAGATACTGGATCCCCTTAGAATGACACCAGAAGCTTAGCCAATTGTTCAAGTCAATCATTTTTCCTTGTACTGTGGTATCATTGTGGGCGATGGCAGGATGCTACTCAGGGCTAGGGACATGCCTGCCTGAGCTACAAGATCTGAGAGCTCCTCCATGTCTCTTTTCATGTAGTCCAGGGAGGTACATCTCAGGTCACTCACACCAACATGGACAATGACAGAGTCGTATTTGTGCTTGCTGTGGAGTGACCTGAGTGCATGCATTATGTGGTGGATTCTGGCATCCGACAGGCAGCTGACAGTAACTTTCTCCTTGTTTAGCCTGGTGAGTGGGACATCAGTGTGCTTGACTATAGAGTCACCTATGACTAGTATATTGGGTACATTGTTTTGCCTTATGGATTGAGTGGCACACTGATTTTGTGGGCTATGTGTCATTTGGGTAGTGTTGAGGGATGGTGGTTGTCTGTGTTTCAGCTTGAGAGGCCTCTGGTGCTTGGACAGATTTTTATTGAGAGCCTCCATGAATGTGAGTGTGTGCTTTGTGTTTCTGTGTGTGGGTTTTGGTAGTGTGAGTTTTGAAGGACTATGCGTTGTGTGGTGTGGTGCAGGTGTTAACCATCTCCTCTTGACTGTCTAGAACAGTCTTGGCTGGAGAGAGCTTGGCTTTCAGTTTGGATATATAATTGCATCTATAAATAATGAATCTTGTTTAACTGACACAAGATTATTTTAATCAAAAATGTTTATTACTTGGGAGTCACCATTCAAAGCAAAGATACTCCCAAGGTTACAAAACACATAATAAACTTTATATACACTGTGGCAAAAGGCCGTTGTCAACATAGCTAGCTGGAATTTTGTTAATAATTATATGTCATTGGTGAATATCAAAATGATTTATACAAGATGCTTGTATTACAAATGTATTAGAACTGTATGTTGTGTATTTCAAACTGCTTTGTACAGACGTGTGTTGAAAAGGTATTTGTAAAGTGCTGTGTTTGAAATGTAACCACAGTGTGCTTACTGCAGGGAACAGAAATGTATATGCACTATTGTAACTGTTTAAATGCATCTGTCTTA